>NC_066245.1:3693214-3996071 GCF_024542735.1 Bombus huntii | reverse complement strand
TGATTAAAAACAAATTACGTCGTATATCAATCCAATTAAAATTGATCTGTCCTCGTCAACTTCTACTTCCATGATTGTACAGATTTCTGATCGAAAGATGGCCTGGTTAACAGATTAATCTTAAACTAATCTTAGCCACGTCATTGTGAGAAAAGGTTTGATTGGATTTTTCTTTCTTTCTTTTTTTTTTTTTTTTTTATCGGATCTGGCCGAACCGAAGATCGACGTAATTAACGGCCGATCGATTACCTCGATCGTCTCCTCGATTCGTGGACTCGCGTCTTTGATTATCGGCGGGATCCTCTGTCTCGTTTCCGGCTTCGAGCGTGGTCGATCCTCGATCCTGCACGAAGATCTAACAGATCCTGTCGACTCATCCTCCGCTTTATCCTACATCGTTCGAGCAACATATCGAATAATATACAACGTGTCTCTAGTAACGTGAAAATCACGGGATCTGATCGATTACCTCGATCGTATCTTCAGCTCGAACGGATTGCTCTTTCATCGCCTGAGGGATTGTACGTCTGCTCTCTGGCTTTGGTCTTGGCCGATCCTCGATTTTGCACGCCGATCTTATCGACCCGAACTCCTTGTCCTCGATCTTGTCCTTGCAGCCAAATTTACGTAACGCGTTATTACTAAACTAACGATGTGTATGCATTCGCGGGCGATTCGGAGTTGTAAAATTAGATAGAGCGCATGTATTATATGCAGAAACATATAAAACACGCAAAGAATAGCGTAAACGTGGGACATATTGTATCTCGCATTAGTATTCGTTATAGCGTTTAGCGAATGAAACAAATCTTTGCTTTCACGTCTGTAATTAGACATTGGCAGTCTAGTCATTACGAGGGAGTTAGCATGTATCGTGTGAGCGATTTGTCGATTCGTGGAGTTTCGCGAAGCTCGTCAATTGTTCGCGTGAAAATTATTCACTTGTCTAATAAACGGAATAAAATTTGACGGGAAAGACATATTCCTTGTACCTCGAAGCATCATAAGTATAGTACTGCTTGCGAGTTTTTATGCCGAATAATAAGTATAATAACTAAATTAAGTTAAATTTGGTATGAAAACTTTCTCTATTTATATACTCGCCACCGTGCACAACAGAATCACGCGACATAGACACAAGAAAAATTTGGAAACAAAAATTCCGAAAGAATCAACGAATTCGCAACGTTACTGGTTGTCAGACTGCAGATATTTATGCGAAATTTAAAAATGCAAGAAGCAACAAAATACACGATATCTATGTAAGATATCCAAAGTACTTGGTAGCTAAATATTATACCCGTTTACGTTATATGCTTCAAGCCATGTTCATAAAAATACGAAGTTACATAAACATCCGCAATCCACTTGTTATATTGTATTATTTTGTAGATCAACGAGATCAAAGACAGTATTGCAATAATCGGGAATTAGCAATTAGAGATGACGCCGAACTAACATTGGTATCGTCGAAATAAAAAGATGGAGCTTCGTAAAGGTTTCGTTCCACGAATCCGCTAACACAGTGGTAGAAAACAACGAAAGGACACGTTCGAACCGAGGCTAGTTTTTCCTGATCGATTACCTCGACCGCATCGTTCTCGGCAGCCTCATTGTTAATCGAGCAGAGGATCTTTCGCTGGCCGGTTTCCTGTTTCGGTCTCGGTCGATCTTCCAACCTGCACACGCGCCTAATCGGGGCGGGTATCTCGTACTCGACCTTCTCCTTGCACCCGTACACGCCGATGCTGATCTTCGCCGTCGGTTGCACTCCCTGGTAACCCTTGCATCGCGCGCCATCCTGTTTCGTCCGGTCGATAAGCCGTCTCGTCTCTACCGGATTCAGATTCAGCTGCTCGATTATCGCCCGTATGTTCGACGAGATGCTGCCCTCGCGGTGAGACACCACCATGATTCCAGCGATTGGTTTGCCCGATCCTCGAATACTTGTCGATCCTAGCGCGACCTCAGACGACCAGGATCGGCCCAACTCCCGCTGCTACGACGATCTCGGAATTGCCGCGAGAACAACGTCATAGGACAGCCGAGTGCTCGAGTTATCGATAGCGAAGTTTCTGGAATTTCATTGGGAATTCAGACGAGGGTCCTACGATTTTTCGAGCCACGTTCCTGGGATGCTGAGAATTACGGAAATCGAGATTCTGTCGAAGAGAAAATCCAGGAGTTTCGTAGCAGAATGGTACGTACAGCGAAGGACGAAAGTATTCGCAATTGACGTCGATATTCAAATTCCGAGGAGATCGTGTTTCTTATTTGATTCGTCTTAAATTTGTTCGGTATAACTTAGACTGTAACGGAAGAAAATATCGCAGGAGATATAATTATTACGATTTAAATTTTGGCTTTGTATATATCGGATGGCAACCTTGCACGGATACAAAATTCTGTTTGATTAATCGTTTCCTCGATACTTCATCTGTAAACGTCAATGATTTTTTGATATTGATCGTATCCTAATACGTACAATCGTAAACGTATACTTTGAATCGATCTTCTGACATTTATAAAATAAATGAGAATTTTGTTATAATTCAACTATGTATCTGATTAGAAAATATGTTTATCGTAGATAAACGTGTTTATCATAGACTTATAGATTTTCTCTTCGAAAAGCTTCCCAATCTTCTTTTACGATATCCTATTATAAAAAAAAAAAAACTTTCGCGAAGAAGGCAAACTTTCCAAACGATTTATCAATGCGATGGGGTCTTCCTCTAGAACAATTTCGACCGCTAAACGCCGATCATTCCCCCCTCGACCATCGAAGCTTGAGAACACGTTCTCCAGGCCAGAACAATCGCGCTTGTTCCTAATTGCGTTAACGAACTCCTCGGCCTACCTAGTTTTCGCGGTTAGCGTATCGCTTTTCTCAGGATTTCACGACCGCCTCCAAGCTCGTCCTCCTTTTCCTCCGACCACTCTCGGGTTCTGGGGGACCGTTTCTCACGCGACCTTCTATACGATCCCTCTCGACAGAATCACCACGAAATTACTTGCCGCGTTTCGATTCGTGCGTCAGGTAGATAATCGGCTTGGGGAAAAGTCACGGACGCACAATGCGTAGTAGGTACGGTACGTCATATCGCATTTTCTGAGTTGTTGCCTGCGTTGTTTCGTGCAAACAATAGATAACCACCGTCTCATTATTGTGGTCGATTATACTCGACGAACGTTAAGATCCGACGTAGAAAAGTGAGTTTTGTCGCGTGAGCGTTCCACGCCTGTTTTAACTGTTCGATTATATGGGAAACATTTTATGGTTTCATTGGCAATGAGACAGAGGTTACGAGATACCGTAAACGTACCGTAAACGTACGTTTAGAAGAAAGTTAATACGAACAGCCGTATGAATAGCCATTTTAAACTCGTAACAAGTGTTGAAGATAGTCTCACTGAATTCGAGACTTATTACCATAATAGATAATCAAGTGTTACATACGATTTCTCGTATTAAATATCTTGTAACTATAGACTTTCTCATTCGTTTAATTTCAATTCGTTTCAAACGAGCATCGTTACAGCGCCGATGAAATTACAAAATGTTTCGTAGCGCATATAATACATATATTCATAAAAGATGTGTACGAAAGTGTTCGAGTACTTTCCTGAGCCTGTCTACTGTCGCTCTGATTATTTATTGATTCTACAAGAACGTAATGAATATCGTTAGTTTCGTTAGATAGATAGCTTCTTATTATTAGTTTCTCATTTATTTATACGTTTCGCTGATCTTCATATACCGATGGCACAAATTCATTAAATTAATAGAACTGTTGTTAACTAGTGTATATTAGTTATATGTAACGTACATAGTCAATATAAGATAACGCGCTTGTGTAATTGAAGTTATACTCAATCTCGCCTGATATAACAGAGGCTCGATTATGAGTTCGTAGATCTGAGGCTGAAGATCAACTTGTTACTATAAACAAGTTACGGACAAAGGTTCTACTATTGGGTTGGCAACTAAGTGATTGCGGATTTTGTCAATACCACCTAATGACAAAATCCGCAATCACTTAGTTGCCAACCCAATATATCTAAAAACGACGATCGACGCGTTCGAATGGAACTTGAATTTTGCTGCTTCGCCGTGCTTTTCGCGTATGGATAGATCGAATACGCAATCTCATGCAAGAGAGTTCGCGGCAACAGCAACGTTCGCGCCTCTTCATCGAGAAAAGGTGTTGGGTAAACATCGTGGGCGCCCGACGTGGGCACATCTTTGGCCTGGATTTTGCCGAGCTCACATCCGCCGCTCTTCGATCAAATAATTTAACCCAATAACCATGCGAGAACGTATAAAAACTTGAAAGAACAGTTTTTTTCCGAAGATTGCGTCATTTAGTTAGGTCAGCCTTGCAGAATGGGCCTCGAAATGAAAACTACGGAATCACTATCTAACCAACTAATCGCAGGCAATTTTTACATCAGAGTTACACGCACACCACTAGTAATTAAGTTAAATTCATTATGAAACTATTATGAAACTGATATCGTTCGTTTCTTACAAAATATCACATCGATTCGTAAAGACTCTGGTATTCATCGATTTGCCCCTTAACAACCGTATCCGTGTTAACACGACCTACTTTATCGGTTGAATTTACGCGATACTAGGAATCCTCGTATCCCAGCTACGATAAAGCTTACTGGACGACACATCCCTGATTTTATTCCACCAACTGACACCACAGGAAATCCTTGCAGATAATGCGTTGCGTGTTCGTAAAAGACTGGGAAAGACGGGAAGAAGATTCGTAAAGAATTGCAAGATTATAACGCATCCTTATGCACTGCACCGTGTTTCCGTTTATACCACACCATAAATAATATATAAAAGCCAGTTATAAAAATCTAGATTTGCTTTATAAAAGTATATCACTTTGCGACGAACACCGAACACAGTTCTCATAATTTTCCATCCCATCGTTTTCGTACGAGTTGTGAATAGTCTTTAGAAGGACCATGCTTTCTACAACTTCATTCTTTTTAATCATGATACGTCTAAATAATACGAGTTATCCCTCGCACAAATCACAAGCTAATCGATTATCCTGTTTGATGTAAAATTCAAAATTGTAAAATCAAAGTCTACAATTCGTAACTTGTCGATTCACGGGCCGAGTATCCACCAAAAAATGTCTGGTTGATTGATCGAGCGGAGAGAAAAAGGTAACGCGCCAAACGATTATCGGCGATCGTTCTATCAGCTGATTCACCGATCATCCTACTAACCGCGACACACATTTCCGTAGGACTCTGATCCTACTAAATTCCTCGGTGATTTTCCGTTCGAGTAAGCAGAATCGGATTGTTATTAGCTCGAGCGGAAATCGGTAGTTCGAGCAGGTCGCGAACCGGTGCGTTTATTAAACGGTTGCGCAACGTCGTTCGAGTTTTCTTTCGCCACGGTGCCCCGACGTCACTTTCTCTTCTCTCGTGGAAAATTATTACGTTCCGTAATTTCCGCCGGACCCGGCGGCGCCGCGGCGCACCAACATCGCGCGTATCCGGTTGGAATGTAAGCGGACAGATCGTGCAGGTGGTAGAGGTGTGACCGAGCACTGAAACACCGGTGATTTTGCAATAACGGCCGATCGAAGGTGTTGCAGCTATTCGAATAGACTGGTTGTGGTTGTAGAAAATTCGACGTTTTCGCCCGATTCGCTTTCCACCTGCTACGATATATTTGTAGAAAGGTACAGTAGTTTCTCGTTTGTCCGACAAGTCGCTGAATAAGATAAGTTTGCAAGACCGAACAATTTCGATAATAGAAATTCGCTAAATATCTTTTCTACGTTTTGTTAGATCGAATAATGAAACTATGCTCCTCGAAATATCTTTATTCAATATTTGTCCATTTCTCACGATAGAGAGATCGATACTTTGTAAATATTCAGAGAAACTACGAAAACACGTACTCCCATAATGCCAGAATCGAATGGAAAGACAGTTTTGACGAGAAATTGGTCGACGATGTATATCGAAAGTAAAAACTTGCTCTTCCGTAAAACATGAAAAATATGACTCATCGTGTCTTTCACCTGTGGTCTTCGTTTATTTTCAAAGAAACGTCGCATACCCTACATGTACGTTACGTGACAAGACGTAATATCAAGGGAAAGCCTACGATTTCGTAGTTAGTTAGGGGAACGAAGACGATGAATCGAACTACCCGAGCGTTGTCGTTACTATTCGTTGCTACGGAGATTATCGACCAAACTGACATCCACAATTATTTATTATCACTGGACGATTCAGTAGTTGAACCGCCACTATATATTCCGATGAAAATTAACCGTCACAGACGTGAAACGTTGCTGCTTGTTATTCTTGGGCAATTTCTCGCGTTTCTCGATCAAAGATTACTAGCACGAGGCAAGCGTTGCGCGTTGGCTGGACGTTGACGCGAAACTAACGATAAAAGTACGATAACAGGGCTGCAGCAGTCTGAGATTAGATCGGTTGTCGGATGTATCGACGCTCCACATCTTCTCGTCGTTACCAAGATCCGATCCAGGATCGATCTCAGTGGTCCACGAGCTGCCTTCTTCCATGCCAGTTGGCCAGTCGCGTATCTTATTGTGTCATCATTCTCAATTTGCTTTATCGCTCGTGAGCGCACCGTTACTTTTGCTCACGCGAGCAAACACCTCGCGATTAACCGAAATCTTTCGCTTTTTTTCAAGTGCCTCGACTCCTTTGCCAGTGGAAATTTCAAATCGATCTTTATCGAGTTTAGGTTCGATGTACATGCGGAAACAATTTATCACGAAAGGTATCATCTTTTACGGGAGGACGAGATTATAGGAGAATTGCATTTTTTCAGATGATAGAAATTAATGACTTTTACGATAAATGAAGATTACGGGAGCAAATCGCGACAAATGTATTTTTGCTGGTTTTTTGATTTTGACGTTACTTCGTGACTAAACAGGAGAAGTTCGATACGATATATCCACGTGTTTAGAAAATGGCTGATCAGTCGACGAAATCTATTTTAAGACAAGCGATATTTTGATATAACGAGGATATTTTAAAACTGTCTGCAAGAGTATGCGAATAAGCACGTTTAATTTGAAAACCGAATAACGAGACAATTTTCACGACGCACGATCAATCGACATCGTATTGAATCATAAAACTGCTTGCCTGTAGAAGATAGAAAATGTAATTTATCGCGTTACTCCAAATATAAGAAATTAGTAGCTTGACGCGTATAACCGGCGGTGGACGTCTTTTAATAAGAAACTGCACCTAACGAAATTTTCTTTTATCCGTATGCGCTCGTTGATCCGCGAAGATTCGAGCTGGAAGGTAATCGGCTCCGTCCGATGCCGCGGAAAACGAGCGCGGCTTTCACGGAAATGGAAAGTAAGGCAAATCGAAGAAACTGAAGAAACCGTAGATTCTCGACACTGAAACTCGTATCGTATCGGCGCGATGATTCTGCAACCGTACGTCTCATTAACGAACCCTGGTCGACCAATTTCGCTTTCTATCAGGTGATTCAACGTTTCGCAGGAATTTCCTTTACAAATCAACGTCTTCATATTTCACAGTGAAAACGCACGCCCATACGAGATTAGAATCGTGTTGTACGTTCAAACTTTGAAATTCAAAGGCCGACCGTTCGATCGGGAATGTTGAAGCAGGTTGGCAGGATGTTGGAAATCTGGCACGCCACGCTACGAGCGACGTGCTCGCGTTTCCGTGCCATTGTCGCGCGATGCAGAGAGGGGCGAGGCGAGGGAGAGAGAGAAAAAAAAAATACGCGGAAAGAGAGTAGACTAGTCGAGGAAGGAGCACGAAAATGATCCACGGCTCGCGTGAAAATGCATCATACCGCGACGAATCAGGAGCGTGGACGTTCGATGATTTCACTGCGGAACCTCTTGCGTTCGTTCTACAATACTGCACTTATCGTGTCGGTTCGCTGAAAACCGATAACAGATAACTGCACGCTTTGCACCGATCTCGCATTCTTCCTACGTTAGCGCGCGCAACTTTTTGATATTTTTTATTACTCGAACGCTTGGAAAATAAAATTCCAAGTAAGTTTCCGTTGCTTCGCATGTACAGTCTTTGCAATTTGTTCGATGTTAGTCACGTTGGTTTTTCGATCAACGCCGTTGGATAATAGTTTAGATAAAACGGGGTGTAAAAATTGTAGGAAAATTATATAACAGACTTTAGATCAGGCGAAATTATCTTCTGATAATTTGGGGGTTTTAAGTGTGATTCTGTTACGTAATTTATCAACGCGATGAAAACTTTCTTCTTATCAAGAACAGCAAATTTAGGATATTTTTTACATGGCAATTACCTTTCTTTGAATTCCTAACATTATTAATATATGTAATTTTATTTGTACGATTCCTTAACGAAATGTTAAATTTCACATGTATACGCGTATCACGCTCTTACGTCTCATTAACGCTTTTTGAGAAACTAATAACACGTTTGCTTTCCGCTGATACTTCCCCCCGCGATATCGATCTTCGTGTTACAAGAGGATCATTTCCGTACAATGATGTTTATCTCTCTGAATAAAACTCGACCTTTCCAAACTTTCCAAAAGATAAAACGTAGTAAACGTGGTAATCTGTGCAACCTGGCACGAATCGGCGACAAATTGGCTGTTTAACAGACACTTTTCTTTCCTCTGTAATTGGACGGATTGAGAAACGAGCGTGAACAAAAGGCGCGAAGGAAACAAAGAATCGCGAGCCGAAACGATTCTAAACGTCGTTTCACGGGATATCGCGAAGATGAGGAAAAGAAACGCGAGGACAACCGGGTCGAATTCACGAGCGACGGCCACTTATCCGCGAGCACGAGCGATTACCGCGAACGCGCCGTAGTTTTCTTCTCTTTCTTCTTGCGACCTCGGTCACGCCACGAGCGCGTCCTCAAGAACTCGTTCCGAGCGAAAGAGAACTCGCCCTGGCGTAGTGACACGCACGCGGAATACGATTTAAGACTCGCCTAGTTCTCACGGGGCCGAGCCGTGCCATTTCGTCATACCGACCGGTTAATTGCGCGCCGACCCTCTATTTCAACGATCAAACGTTGCCACTGTACACCCTGTTTTCCACCTTTTCCCCTTCCCTTCTTGCTTCGTTTTCCCTCCTCAACGCGCCCCTGGAATCTCGCTCCCTCTTTGCATCCTGCGAAACTGTGGTAGCGCCCAGGCGCCAAAATCAACGATCGATCTCGTAATCGTAATCTGTTCATCGAATATTCGTAATTGATGCTGTCGATCATATAGATTTTTACGAATGTCGATCTATTTAATGCGAATACCGTCGATGGAAGTATATAGATAGTTAATTGTTTTAATTAATATTTTTTAGGCATTAGGGAATAGCAATTTTTTCGTTAAAATGTTGTTCGGGACAAATTTTGCAGCGAATTATAAAAATAGTTAAGCATAAGCAACTATTGTAATATTTTATTATATTATTATTAATACGAAATAAAAAATGTCGAAAACGGCATTGATAAAAAGGAAAAGGTCTTCGCGAAATTTCATTGTGTACTGTGCAAATTTTGTGATAAAAATTGTGATAAAAATAAAAATTATAAGACGAGATAAGGTCCAACGGATGATAACGTTTACTAAATATTATTTGTTAAGATGCAATGGTCAAACGATATATATTTTTCCGATTCACGTTTGTCGTTTTAATTGCGACAAGATGAGAAACTGATAGGCTTCCGGTAAAATGAAAATTGCAGAATTGCCAGGTACTTCAAAAGTATTTCGTTTGCTTACTGTTAGATTGAAAAATAAGGCATTGTGTTAGTAAGTAGGTACAAAATGTGAAAAGAAAGAATTTGTAGCTGTTTCCCCTTAACATCGTTTTACCTCAGATTACCCTACTTTTAATTACAAGACGAATTATAAGACTTTCTTCACGCTAAATGATCGTCCACGTGTCTCCCAAAAGAAAGCGACTCTTACGGTCGATTGAACGAACATATCGAGGACATCCATTAGGCGAATATGCTCGATCGTTTCACCTATCAAACACCTATCGGAGGAGGATCTTAAATTTTAAATATCAAAGCTAACGATCGATTTCGCGTATAATCCCTTGTACATTGATAGCGTGACATATGGACATTTTCTGTTTATCGTAAACCCATTTTATATCGATAAAAACAGAAAGAATTTATTACACTAAGAAATATATAGATACCGTCAGACTTTGTCGATCGTACGAAGATAACGAAATTTATTTCGAGAAGAATTTATCGTGTATTTTGAAATTCTTTTCCAGATACTCTGAAAGAATTATTTAAAAAAGTACTGAAAAATATATCACTGTCGGTGGATAACTTTTCATTTTGATTCAATATACAACTGTATCACTCACGGAATGACCTGACAAAGAAGTCACAGTGTATTTTGAAACTTCTTTTTCGCGCGATGCGTATAGTTGAACGATGTGTTGGTGCGTGTTACGGGAAAGTGAATCGAAACGAAAAGCTAGAAAGAGGGATCGATCGCGAAGATACAACGACAGAGTAACGTGAGATACGTCGTTGCTCCGCCGGATGAAAAATCTTATAACTAGTCTTATGTTTCAACCTCTGGCCTAAGCAGCGGTCGTCTCGTTTTTCAGGCTCGCACCAACGACTTCGCCTAGTGAAACGAATACAAAAGTCGCTTTCGACGATGCTTGAAAAAATTTCCCGACCTTCTGTAGCTGGTCCAAGTTCTGCTACGATTATAGACCGTGCGGAAAGAAGGATACACATGCTCTGACTAACTAAAATATTTACGCCTATCACGAAAGATTTTTACGAATACATCGCGTGTATTATACGAAACATTTTGAAATTTCATTGGCAGCGTAATGGAACACGACTATCACGATTTTAGCAATCTGAAAATGTACAAGATATTTACTCGTTTTGAATCGAATTGTACCGAGTCATCTTGTAAATAGAATTTCGAAATCGTACACAATTGGAAATTTAATAGAAAAAGGTAAAGAATGTTGAGAAAAAGACGAGGGAAAATACATCGCCGATCAATTATTAATAGGACTCCCTTACAAAATAAATTACGATGTTGTAAAAAACAGGTCTATAATCTAAAACCTTCAACTTACCGGTTTGCTAATATTATTGGTAGACTGCGGATATTTATGCAAATTCATGTTTCTATGAATACAATTAAAGAAACGGTACTTGGATAGAAACTTGTCTTAGTTATTAAATATTTCCAAGACTATTACACTTTGGCTGTTTTATACAGGGTGGTTGGTAACTGGTGGTACAAGCGGAAAGGGGGTGATTCTACGTGAAAAAAGAAGTCGAAAATATAGAATAAAAATTGTTCGATTTTCTCGAAAACAAAGCCACAAACGAAAAATTTTTATTTTATATTTTCGACTTCTTTTTTCGCGTAGAATCACACCCCCTTTCCGCTTGTACCACCAGTTACCAACTACTCTGTATATCTTTGCATATTATGTGTATTCTGTACATTTTGTATCTGCAAATTTTCTACAAACGCATGAAAATCCGCAGTCTAATTACTATCGTTAATTTATTATCGTGCAGGTAATAAGGTAATTTTTTATTTTCGTCTATCGCACGAACAATCGTATCGTTTTCGTAAAGACCTAATAAATAATAGCTTTCTATAATTCCGTACGATGACAATCTCGAATCTGGCATAAAAAAAGGGAAGAAAATAGAGAAGAAAAACTGGAGATCGTCGATTTGTTCGTGATTTCTTTCTCCAATCCATGGCTCATTAAGAGTGATATTCTTTTCTGCGTTTTGACACCCTATACTTTCACCTTTTCAATTTATCGATGCTAACGAGCGAATCGTCTGAAAGGATTAGAGCGTGCTTTCACGAAATATTTCAAATCTATGGACGATGATCGATGGCATCGAATCTCGATGAGTTCTCTTTTCGTTGAAACGGATAATGTCAGTAGATTGAGCAACGGTCCTCTTACGGTTCTTGCGATTCCAATGGTTTCGCGAGAGAAAATCGCGCCAACGATGAACCACGTCCCGTACGAACATGGTCCGTACGACGAATCCGTATTCCGCGGTCTTATAAATATTTAAATCGCGGCTGAACGAGGCACACGGAGTTGACAAAACCCGGTAAACACGCCGTGAAGTCAACGACACGGCTAAAACGATCGTTTCGTCGATCTCTTTCAGCAGCAACGTCACCATCGCCAACCTGTTTGCCAAACGAATGAACTATCTGAAGGAAACAACGAAAAAACGAATCGCAATAGTAAAAATAATTGATCCAAGAGTAAAAAGGCAAATTTTGAGTATTTGAAGAACAAACTTGTTGACCGTTGGTCGAAGAAAGAAATTTGTTTTGGCAAAGATGCCGTTATCGTTGTTTATGGAAATTTCTTTTTCGCGTGATGTGTGAGATTAAAAAACAAACTTTCTCCAATATATATGTATATATATGACCTTTCTGATTTTAATATCAATGTAGGTTTAATATAACGTATAACACAGTTTGTTAAATTTCCGAATCTTTTGACGAATATTGAATGTTCACATGAAATCCGCTGTTAAATTTGTAATTTTTCAGATGCGCAAGCGATCGTTTCAGCCTTCGAGAGTTTGATATATGGGCCACGTTGCACTTTCTGTTCGATCTATTGACGCTTTAATTACCGTACTATTGACGGTGCACGTGACTCGAGCTAAAGGTTGCACGAAAACAGCGCAGCACTCAACGTGTTCTATTACACTCTAATAGCTTCCTCGAAGCTTTATCACGCGAAACTAAAATTTCAATTTCGCTTTTTAATCTATCAAGATCGTTTTCCTCTGTACTCTCTTCGAATACATAGACACCGAGTGTACTCTCTAGTCAAAACAATTGAAATCAAATAATAACATTACTATTATTTTCATACTTATTTTATAAATATCCGAACAGTGCCATTTTTAAGTGGCATTTTAATTATCGATAGAAACGTAAATAAAGTTGGAATTTCCGATATAATTTAATTCACCATTTTCCAGAAAGTTTCTCCATTGTTAATTCGAGGCTCAACCAATCTCGTTGCTTCATCGACGCGGAAAAAGAAGGTAATTTCGAGGATAATCGACTAAGAAGCCAGGAACTTCTGAAAATCGTTTTGTTTTATCCAACTTTTCCAATTACTCTTTTTCACCATTCTCTCGTCACTTTGTAGAAGATGGAAAGATATAAAACGAAAAACGGAAAAAAAAGATTCGCCGAACAACTGTTACAAAATTAAAAAAAGAAAAAAAGAGGAGGAAGAGATGGAGCGGCGGCCGTTCCATCGAGTGCGTACGTTTACTGAAGCGAAGGAAAAGGAAGTACGAGGAATGGAGGAAGCATGCTAATTTCCATCGTCGGCTCGTACCGACACCGAGAGTCGTTTATCTGCCTTGGAATTGACCGATCGATGCGGTCTGATTGCCAAACGCGTTGCACCCGCTGCTCCTGTGCCGCAGGATGCAACGATCCTCGAACGTCGTTGCGTTTCGCGGGAATACAATCGCGAATTGTCTCTATTTTGACGTCGAACTAACTATTCCGCTTTCTAAACGACCGTTCAAACGGATTGGAACGCGTGTACCGTTCGATTCACGAGTGTCAGATTTAGGAAAGCGATTTTCGAATTAGCGCGCTCGTTGCCATTAAAATATACACAGGTAGACGAAAGTTTTCGAACACTCGTGGAAACTTAATTTGCATATTTTATATGCGTTACACGAAACGTTTTATATGACACGCGATACGTAAAGTTTGCGCTACATACGTAGAAGATACAAGACATTTCATTGAAAGACAATTTCAAAAGCATTTCACAAAAAGCACAGAATTATTTAAACGATCGATTCGACGATAAATCCCAAGAAAGAAAAAGAAGATATAAAATATATAAAAGAAGATATAAAGAAAATGGAATGGATCTTTAAGATTATTTTTCTATTGTTTTGCCACATAAATCGATATTTTCAAATCGGTATTTTTATACTATCACATTTTGAAAGGCATTTAAAGGTAAGTTGTTGCATAATAATCGCGTAATCCATTCGTAAGAAAGTTTGCCCACTTCATGGAATCTCTGCTATTGTAGTTTCCTATTCTTATCATCCCTGGATTATGCGCTCGATAGATTTTTCAATTAATATTATTTTGTACACATTGGTGGATAAAAGAGCCGGTAATGGATGGATCTAATCGCGATAAGTATCTAAGCTGTTTATCACAGGCAAATGGCTTTAAATGCTACATGTATGAAAATTTATCGAACACGTTATCAATAAGATACCGGTTTATCGCGAAAAAAGCGATTGTAACGAGTGCCTGAAATTTAAAAAATCTGTATTTTGAAGCGCCGTGGGTCGTCCTTACAAATGCTTAGAAGCACTCTCGTATAAAGTCCTTCTAATCAGATAAAAGAACTGTCGGGTTATTCTGAAAGTTCGTAACGAAACTTTTAGCTCTGATACAATACGTATTTCTCTATTATCTGTTGATCTGTTGATTATTCCGTTGATCAATTTCGTCTTTGTAATTGCAACGTTTAATGTGCCACTTAGAATCGATACTCGTTCCAATTCGGTGTCCCGTTATCTGACAGAACTTTGTAAGAAACGGTCATCTATCAAACTCAAGAAATACACAAAAGAATATATCGACACAGCGAAGAGTACTGCCAACTTGTCGAACGATCCAATAGGATATTCGATTAAAGAACGTCACGATCGCTTCCACTAATCAAATGTAAGAAAATGAGAGCACGCCGTAAAAATACGTCTATTCGTTCATCGAAGCTATTCGAGCGTCAAAGGGCCTCGTAATCGAATAAAAAAAATGCAGCATTTACGATAAAAGGGACGTCGCTACGATCATTCGCAGCAAGGAAAAAAAAAAAATTCCGGAAATAAAAAGTACACCATAAAAATGCACTCGGTAGCAATTAAAGCTATTCGATCGCCATAC
The DNA here is from genome assembly GCF_024542735.1 of Bombus huntii. Lineage (NCBI taxonomy): Eukaryota > Metazoa > Arthropoda > Insecta > Hymenoptera > Apidae > Bombus > Bombus huntii. The sequence continues at coordinate 3,981,058 of NC_066245.1, read as the reverse complement.
GCGCGATGTTTCACGAAGAGACGGATACTTATCGCGAGATTTCCACCAACACGGACTATCATTCTTCACCACCAAAAATGACTTGCCGATCGGGACAACGTGATTCAATCCGATGTGTGAACACCATGGAACGATCCGCACGAGTGTTTACTACGGCGAGTAACCGCGTGCAGTCCGACGGAAACGCTGCCTTCGAACTGAACCGCCTCGACCTTCGTGTCCGGCACGATCGATCGTAAAGTAGGCGGCGAGGAACCACCGAGCGAAGCCCTTCGCGCGAAGCCAGCAGAGAACGAAGCGGAAATATAAAACGCGTACAAAGACGACAGAGAGACAGAGAAAGAGAGTAAAACACACGCGTGTCGCGCGCGGAAAACGCGTCGTCGTACTGGCCGCTCGCGGCGACTCTTCCTCTTCGGCTCGCTGACTTTCGGCGCGGGTAGAAGTGGCAATGCCGGTCGTGGAGGTAGCACAGGTGACAGGGACGTAATCGCACGGTCGAGCGCCACAACTACCATTCGAAACAATCGCAAGCGGAATCCGGGAAACCGGCAATCATTCGGGCTTCCATAATTCTGTTAAAACAGGTAAACCTGGTCGGTAACGGAGCTCGAGCCGACGACCGAATTTCTGGGATACGACGGCGTACAGGTTTAGGAAAAAAACGCTGGCGATAGCGGCGAACGAAAGTTGTCGTTATTGTCATTTAACGCCGCGTCGACCGCTAAGATGTTTAAAATTGCATTGTATTTATTATTAGCGATACGCGAAATAGTATTCCACTTGCGTACATAATTAGTAGAATTTATCATGTTACCGTAACTCTTGCAAATAGTTTCGACTTTTACGTACGTACACACACGCGTCTTAAGATCTTAATCTAGCGTAAGCACGACATTGTGACCGACTAAGCGTTCTCTTGATAATTTAGGTTAATTATCACGTTCGATGTAAGAGCAGCAAGTACGTACATTTCCAGATTCGTTTTAAACTTTACCGATCTAATCGCGACGATCGTGTCTGATCACGGTGCCAATGACATTTCAAAATGTTTTATACAACGCCTACGTGTGTGTACGATTTGAAAAATTTTCGAGAAGGCCGGGCACGATGACTCGTTCGAACGTCAAGTACATGGTAATCAAGCGTAATACAAATTTGTATAACGTCGAAAGGACGAACGGTATCGAGCTTTTGCTAGGATAGCGTGGAACGTGAGGCAAATCCTATTCGGATACGTCACTGAAGACTAATGACCCCCGACAAGAGAAAAAGAGGGACGATGCACGATCGAGGAGACTGATCTACGAGGAATCGGACAAGCAAGCGCGGTAACGGTGCTACCAATCTTGCTGCTTGCCAGCTGTTCGTTCGAGCACCATGGCACGAAAGCTCGCATCGTGTTCCCTCCACTTCTGTCACGCGCTCTCGCCGCTGTCCTCTTACCTAGACATTCACTTCGCCCTGACAAAACGTTTCGACACCGCGAAAACGTAGCAGAATCTTCGGTGTTTTTTCGCTAAGCCAGCGTTTAGAAAGCAAACAGCGGCTCCTGTGAGCGCGTTCACGCTCGATCAGGATGTCGCCGTCGCATTTTCTTTCGTGTCTCGTTGCTTCCCCTTCGTCGTCACTGACCTATCGTAACCGTTCCTTTCTCGTCGCCTTGGTCCTTTCATAATCGATCGGTGAACCGTCGCGCGACGTAATACCTGGAAACCTGTGCTTCAGAGCACGTTGTACCGTTTCTTTTCTCTTTTTCCCCCCATTTTTCTAAATTCCTTTTCCGACGTTGGACAGAAAAAATCACGTGAACGAACGTACCTCGTACAAACAGAAAGAAGTTCTTTTCAGACGGAATGCTGTTCTTCTTAGGTTTAAAATATACGAGTATACCAGTTGCTGTTCTCTGTGATTATGCCACTTGCCGGTTAAAACGAAGCATGTTAATATCAGATAGTTGAAAAGCGTACCGACGAATTCGATTATATAAGGTGGAAGAAACGAATAACATTAGTTTAGTTGTTACGTTGCTGGTTTAACGGAATTCGTGTTGGTCTGCTAATGTCATCCACGTTTTCTATAAATCGAAAGGGATGACGAAAACGCTGAAATTGTTAAAAAAAAATTTAATCTGAAAATCAAACGCATAAGTAGATTTGATATGAACATTGACTCGACGATATATCGAATTTAAAAATAGCAAGAAAAAGATCTTCGAGTTACAGAGTCAATTCTACGATTACGAAACGCGGTGAATAATATCGCGCGACAATGAATGAAGGAAGAAAGAGTACTCCCTTTGCTCGTGTACCATCTCGATTGATATTTCAGCTCAGCGCAGTATAGTTACTTATAGTTTAAGGTTACGATCGTCTACGATTCCGTAATCCTGATGCGTCGGTGAAACCAGCGAGAATTTCGGAATATCCTGTCGCAATGACGAGTCGTGCGATGCCTTCGTAACGTTTCGACGATAATACAATTTTCGAGGGAAACTATCGCGGAAAGTAGAAATTCGAGGGAAGAGCAGTGGCACGTGCTTTCGACGGCGACCTCTCGTTTCGAGATCGGGGCCGGTACGCGAGCAGTCGTACCAATTTATCGAATAAACAGAGGCGGAGATTTTATTCACCGAGCTAACGGTACCGCAGTTCACCACGAGGATTTGTAAGGATTCGCCGGCCTTGCTGGCATTCCGTGACGAAAGCAACGCAGTGCAATAAATGCCACGCAAATACCAAACTGACTTACGAACCTTCTGCCAAGCTCACGAGCAAATGTCAAAAGCCGTGCGCTGATACGGAAAAAGAGTGTTTCATAAATCTTTCGTTTGTTATTCTGATGGACCGACCCAAAAATATTACAAACGTTAGAGAGCGTTCCGGTAATCGTAAGATCGAATAAGATTTCTTCGTTTAACGCTTCGTTTTCGAGAAACTCGAACTTGAAAATTTGTCAAATATACACGAAAATGACTGATTTTCAACGAAAGAGGAACGAATAATAATTATTGCATGTATGAGGAAAATGTAGGATAACATTTTTTATACCCTCCTATTTCCGAGAAAATTAAATTTGGAGACTACATCGTATCTATTTTCTCGAAGATACCGCTTTACAGATTAAATAACCGTTCTAATACATCAATCGCTGTTTTACAACTTCCTACATAAGCCATTTTGACGAAAGGCATCCGAATAAAAATGTATAGTTACGTCAGCTGCACTTGTAATTGTTAGATAATTGTATTGACGCAACGTATGCGTCGATAGCAGCGAACGTCTTAACGAAATTATCCCCCAATCGGAAATTTGTATAATCGTGGAACTAAAAGATCAGTGAATTTACAAAGACGAATAAATTTCAGTTATATTCGATCTTAGTCCTTGCAAATGTAAATATGCGAATTTAACAGGATGGAAACAACATGTAAAAATATAGAGAATTTTTAAATAAGAAATTATTATGTCCCTCGCGATCTGGCAGTTAACACATCTTCTCTGGTTAAGAAAAAGACAAGAAAGTTCATCGGGGAGCGATATGACCAACGTTAGGTATATCCTTAATAGGGACAGAACATCAATGGTTGGATACTGAATTAAATCATAATACCAACTAAATAACGCGGTCGAGTTACCCAAGTGGCAACAAAAAACTAAAACCGAGATATTTTCTAGTTTCACAAGCGTTCTCTCGTTCGATTGAAGTCAAAGTACGAGCCTTTTTACGTAACGGACAAAGAAAGTTCCACCTCACAAAGCGGTCAAGCAATTTTAAGCGCTCGTTCTTTCTATCTCTCGACAAAATACGTATAGTGACTCGTTTTAAACAATAAAACTCTATTTATAAATAAAAGAAAGTTACGATGACGGTTATGACAAATAATAGCGCGTTACAACGATACAGAATGTTACTAAATATTATCAAACATTTCCAATGGTATCGCGCTACTACAAGTACTACTTGTAAATAACTCAACAGTAAACTGTACTACCTGCTGCACATTTGTTTTACCGACGTACAAACGTACCACTCGCTTGGTAACTAGCAACAGACGACTCTACTTGGCAGTGTATTACCGACCGTATCTACTTAGCGTCGCATCGTCTAACTAAGTAAATACAGTCCAGATGTCATTCAAACATTATATCGAATGTACTCATTCGACGGTGAGCACCAAATTCGAATTTCAAATGCTGGAAAAAATTTAAAAATAAATGAGAAAAGCTTGTTCTAGTATACAATAAGGAAAAGATACGGTGATTTACACAATTCTTTACGAAAATAATGTAACGTGCGCTAAAAACTTGACGAAAGCCATCAGAAATAATAAAGAATTCTATAACATCATCAATTCGCTAATAATTTTTAAAACAAGTAACTTGCAAAGCCGCGTGGTACGATGATCATTAGACTGCAGATATTTATGCAAATTCATATTTTTATTATTTACAATAAAAGAATTGAAAGTTGAATAAAAAATCGTTTTATCTATAAAACATTGTAAAGGACGCTATATTTTGGATATTTTTTATACTTTCGCATATTATGTGCATTTTTTTACCTTCAAATTTGTCCATACATACATAAAAATCTGCAGTCTAACGATCGTACAATGTTCTGAACTTGCATGCAATAACTTTGACTTCTACATGACGAAGATTGAATTTGCAAGAGATTAGCACAACGAGGTCGTGCTTGGAATTTCATACGGACAACAAAATCTATTTACATGTGTGACGTGTCGCGAATAGAAGTGCAAATCGGCAACGCGTTGCAACGAGTGCAGTTAGTCATCGCGAGCGCGGCCGAATGAAAACAACTTTGCCACTCGCGACAGAGGCGTAATACCGTTCTCTGTCGGTTTTCCCAATGAACCGAAAGAGAACTAGCTGGGGGAGACTCGAAGCATTCGACGGCTCGATCCTCGCTGTAACGAGTGTTCGGGCCAAGTAACGGTAAACGCCATATCGCGTCGCTTTTATATATTGTCCTATTCATAGTGCGCTCACTCTCGAACGTATATATTTTTTTATCTCTTTCTCTCTCTCTCTCTCTCTCTCTCTCTCTCTCTCTCTAAACAACTATTTGTAATTCCCAAGTACGATCTCTGATCATCGAATTAGAGAACACATGCAAGAATTTCAATTCTTTAATTATAATATCCCATATACACGCTATACTGAACAAGACGCGCGTCATTTTGTTCGAGAACTTTTTTCTATTTATACTTCACTTTTACTCGAGAAATTTTTCGTTAATCAATTCCTTCGAATATCTTTGCAAGACTTTTAGAATATCAGATGTTTCGAGCAAATATAAAGGCTATGGTAAATGCTAATGAGATTACGATACACGCGAGAGATAGCAAAAAGTCGGACATTACGTTTAACGTCCAGCAATCAGTTCTTTATCGATACACGAACAGGCATCGATTTATCTTATTGAAAGATAAAACCTTTTCGTTAACGAATCTTGATCTACATACGACCGCTTCCAATGTTTTTGAAATAATTATAAACGAAATTTGTTCATGCCTATTTCATTGGTTGGCAGAAACTTATAACAAACAATCTTGTTCCAATTCCATCGAATCCTACACAGAATATATCGATTGACAAAACTCGCTGCAAACTTTTCGAATAATATGTACGACACGTTAGTAATGAATAAATCTCGCTGCTAAAATTCAACTCTTCATTTCACGGGATAATACGAATTGTAAAAATAAAAATTCTTCGGGTAATCCATATTCGACGCTTACGCCTCGAGAATCTAATCACTCCTCGGATATTCAATTTCGAATATTCACGTTCAGACAACTTTTCTTCGTTCCCTCGCTCTCTTTTTGCTTTTTCTTTTTTCACCGTGTCAGACGCAACACGTAGCGGCGCTTTAAATGGTTCGCAGATATGTAGGCTGCCACTACGAGCGAGCAAATGCGCTTAAAAGTAAACGACTGAATCGGATAAAACCTAACCCACTTCTTTTAACGCGGCACACGTTCCTGGAAGCGTTTTCCGCGGTGGAGGCGGTCGGGTTCGATTTATATGCGGGTACCGGGCATTGTTTTAACGGTTTGTCGTGTGTCGCGAGCTAGACAATAAGAGCAGAGATTCGCGATGGAACAGCCGGAAATAATAGCGGTATGGCACGCGGGGAAGCGGAGCAAGTCCAACGTGAGAGACGCGCGGAACAACGAGAACTCCCGTAAAAGGCACTTAAAACATTCTGTCAGCGAGCGCTCTGTGGTTTCGTTCGCAGAAACGATTTTATTTCGTCGACAGAGAGACGCGAATATCAGCGATGGGATTGAATTTGATGTAACTATTACAGGAGATGAACGAAGCGATAAAGTCGCGCTTTTCTATTTTTTATAAAAAATTAATTGTCATATGTAGTACATTGTCAATTAATCTCCAATGTTTGCAAATTAATTGATTTTCCAACTAAATACACGTTTTTCCATCATCTTCGCAATTTTAGAAATATCGTGTAACTTACACCTATAGCTTCTATCGCAATTTGTCGACTGTGTCTTCGAAATTATTTTTTGAAATTACTTTTAGCTATTTTATATTAAAATATTCCTTCGCAGTTACAAGGTAACACGACAATGAAAAATATCAACAAAGACGTAATATCGTGGCTTTTTCCGGCGATTTTCATACTTGTACGGATCCCTTTCATAATCGAATTACCACTGACTCACTCATAGAATCTTTTTATAGTTATGTCATGTGCGCGCTGACTAATGTTAGCTAAGTGTCCACAATCTACAAAAAATATCACAGTTATGTCAAGAAGTATAACTGTTCTAAGATTTACGCGTAAGAATGGAACGCATACGAACGTAACGAAAGTTTTCTATGACGAGTATCGAAATATCTTCGCGAGCTACTGCGTTTGCGACGTTCCCGGACCTGTCGCCAACGAAAACCGTGCAGTCGGTTACTTTACAATTTCGTTGTTTAAAGATCTGCCTAATGGAACGCTGCCCAGTAGCACGCGAAAAATTGCTTTCGACGTTTCTCTTTCCAGCCCTCGATTCGTTTCGTCGTTCATTTGGAACGTTCCGCGCTGTCGGCGAAAACGTTTTTCCAAGTCGTTGGCGCCGTAAAGATGAAAAACGCGAAGCTACGTGAAAAAAAACCGACGAAAATCAACGGTTCTCTATCGGTCACCATTCGCCACCTGTTGCCCGCTGAAATTTACTGCTTGATACTGATTTACGATTCCACTATTAATGGAATATCCCGTCTGCCTTTCGCAGTTGGCGCACCAAAACAAATGGCTGGACCGATCGAGATATCCCCAGAATTAAGAAGACTCACCTTCGCTTGATTTTCTTCTCCGCTCTTATTCTGCTTCTCGAAGCCGATGAAACGATTCTGGAAATCGAGAGAATCGGAAATTAACGTCATAGCCACACCCAGGAAATATACTACAGAGGATCGTAGCGAATCAATTGATTACGCTAATATCAATAATAAATATCAGGACACAAGATAACAAAAGGCACGGTATTCTGCTTCTCTATTCGTACGATAAATTTTACAATATTAAAATTATAGCAGCTTTTAAACAAGTAGCTTAACGTGATTTTTTAACGTATATTCTTGCTTAAAAATATCGACAAGCTTGAAGTCTCGAAAAAGATAACGTCAAGGGAAAAAATCCTGTGTCTCCATGTTACTCGTTTTCAACAACTTGATCAATTTTATCCTGACATACAATATAAGATAGCAATGAATTGAATATAAACGAGACACTCTATATATGTTTTATAATGCAAAATTCTAAGAAAAAGAGAAAAAAAAGATTTGTCAATATTTCCCGATTAATGTAACGAAGTAATGTAACGGGTGTCCTAATATTTATGACCAATAACGCAAGTATTGTCCTGACGGTGTGATCGAAAGTCGAATAAATCAACTGCGCACTCAATTACACGTGTCGTTATTTTATTTTGTTTTTTTTTCTCCTTAGCAAAATAGCGAATCGACATTTCCGTCGATGTTATCTAAACATTCCGGTGTCGTGGTCACACATCAAAATGACGTAACGAATGAAAGTATATAATGACGAGCCTCGAATGTCACCGGTGTCGTATCTCTGAAACTCTCAGCAGAGAAAGTTCTTCGCCGTGCACTTCCTCCTTACCGCTGTTATCTGTTTCCGAAAATTCGAGACGACCGAATTCAACAACCGTATTTTGTTCAGGAATTTCCTCAGCGATCTGCGATGCACGTCGGCCATGTTATTCCGTCAGTTTTCCATACGCGAGTTACTTCACCGGTAAACTTTCATACTTGCGACAGATCTCAAGAGATACGAATTCGATCGTTTCTTATTTGACACGGATCGCGAAATCGAGCGTTTCCTGCTCGACACAAATCGTGAAAGCGATCCGTCGTATAAATAACGACTTGCGCGAACGCTTCGCAGTACAGGAAGCTCGCTCACAAGTTGACAAGCGCACATCGCGTACGCGACTAATCACCGAACCGCTAAAGCGCTACGCGATCACACCGATACTCAGAACGAAAAGTGTTCATCGTTGCTATCTTACCTCGGCGGTTTCCTGCTGATAACGTTCACCGACAGCCTGAAACGCAAAAACCAAGTGTGACACGAGATACGACAAATGGTAAGGAACAGTACGCGCGGAATCTAATCCTTCGTTGTATCGGCGAATTTTTTCTTACAACTATCTGCCTTGCGATTGGATACCGTTTATCGCGTCACGCTATTGTTGCAAACAATTACGTATTGTTTCATCATAGGTAGAGATCCGCGAGAGTAAAACATAATTGGAAAAAGCAGATTCACAAACGGTAGGGAAAAAGCTGTGGTGGATTTGAAAAATATATAAAATCTCGTTGTACGAAGGATCGCTCAGGGTCTTAATCAATTTTTGTTGCCCTCGTTCTCATCTTTTACCGCAACGACTTTCTTTCCGGTCTTACTTTCATATCGAGATAAAAGCTCGCGGAAAAATTGGTGTCTGCCGCGGACGAGGTCGATGAACGAGTAAAAGTTCCAACCCTTCCCTCTCCTACGACCCTCTTTTTTATTATCTTCTTTTCTTTTCTTTTTTATTTTGGTCTCTTTGTTCTTTTTCCTTTCCTTTACCAGATCTGTTATGACGTCTCGATACTCACGTGTATGGTGCTCGTGGTATCCGAGGAGGTCGCCGAGGCTAGCTGGTTCCGGTTCTCTATGACCGTCTTTATTTGCTCGAGCACCTGCAAAGGAACCGCATGCACACTCGGTAATTATCCACTATGCTACCCGTAATTATCGTTTCTGTAAACCCCGTGGCCTAGATTTCAACGCTGACGTCTCTATTAAAACGTTGGGGGAAAAAAGGAACCTCTTTCGCGAATCAACCATTTCTGCTTTAACTAACGCTTTTACGGAATTTTCTCTTTCTTTCGTTTCTTTTCGTCTCATCCCGTTCTTCGTTTCAGCAACGAACATTTACTTATTTATCGACGATCAAACGTTCGGTTAAAAGATATTCCTACTTTCATCCTCCTTTCTTTCTTTCGTTCAGTTTTGTTACGTGTTCCACTGAAATTTATTTTCACGATTAAGTATCGGAATGATACTTTCTTTTTTTCACTTTCTTTTATAACTGAAAACAGCAGGGGAAGGACACGATGAGTCACATTTTTCATTCTCTTTTTTTTTTTTTTTTTTTAAAGCAGTTTTAAAATTCAGCGGAATATTCCCAATCGGTCTCGTGTTTGTCTAACTTTTGCGTAATTAAAAAAAATATTGCTTATCATGATATTCAAATATGCATTGAGAAACATTAAAACATTGGAGATATTAAAACAATGTAAGTTTCAACAACTAATACTCTGGGTTTTTTCCTTTTTCATATTAAAAAAATCCCTTTTTATCACGCGATCTGCATATTTTCCTTCGATCTGCATATTTTCCTTCGATCTGCATTCGAATTCGTTTACCGGTAGAAATTTACGCGGCGATCAATCGCACGTAAAAGAGACATTCGTGGGATTTCAATGTCCGTGTCAGAAAATGTAAGAAAAATTACCCGAAGAGATATCCTGTGCCTCTGCACGACGTGTTGATTGTACTCCTTGTGCTCGATCTCGTTGCTCTTTCTCGTTTGCCTCCGCTGTAAAATAAAGAAAGAAATGTAACGCCACGGTCACGACACGCTGTGCTGCTTCCACGTGTCACACAGTTTTCCATGAACGCGAAAACAATATTCGTGACTTTCCTCGAGTATCAGAACGGAACGCGAGCGCGGGCGCCGCTTTTTCTCTTCGCGTGGAACGCGAGTAGAAAGGATCTGTTCGATGTTTCTACGCTTCGGTCCTGAGGAGCTTCCGAGCGCAAAACGTTCGCTCCTCGCTTTCGAACGAGATAGAAATTTTACTCGCGGTTTGTAAATTCACAGATGTACAGAGATCGTCAAAGAGCTAATTCCCAAGAAATATTTTACGGGTGGCCTCAGCACACCGAAATAATAAAAAAGATTTGTATAAACGTATGCTCTATTTGTCTTTGTCTTCGAGTTACAGCGAATTTTACATAAAGACACCAGCAACGATTTAGTTTAAGGGGCAGATTCTCGCGTGACGACAATATAAACGAGTGATTTTTATAAATTTTTAATGTAAATAGATAGTTTTGAGGTACAAATGTAACTTCTTTATTTAAGTTCTCCTTACTGTTTAACAATTTTTTAAACTGCAAGGTTTAATAACTTTTTAAAGAATGGGTAGGGATAATGACGAACAATAGGTGATATATTAATAATAAGTAATAAATGAACCTTTGTTTCTACGTGATAGCCTTGTGTCAATTTTTTTAAAGTACGGACTAGAATGTGGTTTGAAGACGTATCGGTTATCGTTAGTTGCGTAATTTACAAATCGAAGATACCAGCGTCAATGACTCTCATACCACCTGCGCCATAATTCATATTTATGCTTGTCAGTACACGAAGGAAAAGGTAAATAAACAAAGGAAAATATAAATGAATGATGAGACTGTGCACACAAACATCTTCAAATGTAAATAAATACCGGTGACGGCGATAAACAAGCCACGAAAATAAATAAACAACTCGTAAATGTACACAAACGGACAAAATGTTGTTTCTATATTCTGATCGTGCTACATTATCCAACGTCAAAATTACAGTCAAAGAGTTAATTGTGCGTGTAACTGATAATTACTACAACAGAGTTGAAGAAACTTTCCCGGATATACGAGAGCGAAACACGTTTTCACTCCACATTGTGAACGTATTAAGACACGGATTTTATTGCACGAATATATTCATTTGCAACAATAAAGAGGAAAAAATACGCTCGAACAGCGATTGATTGGAAACTATTCTTCGCTGTGGGCGGAAGAGCGAATCTCGTGAGTCGCGTACAAGCAAGCACGCGACGACAATTAGCAAACAAAGCACAAGTCAACGCGTTATAAATCGTCGGCCGTGGAATCTCGGTCGATCACCGGGCCGCAACGACGATAATGAATTATTTGTTCGGCGAGTCGCGCGATCTAGCACGCCTACGCTCGGCAAGCGTAGCAAAACAAGAAAAAGAATATACATCGATGGAAAGCACACACAGCCACGTCTCTGTACAGTGGCTTGTCAAAGTATGGCTCATAAGCATTTCTTCACCTATAGAAACTTTTTACGAACGTATATTAGGTTGTCCGAAAAGTGTCTTTCTTTCGCAAACAAACAGTTTTTGTTTTTTTACAACAGTGCGTCTTCGTACAAACGTGAAATCAAGTCTGTGAAATGTCGCGGTGTTTATCTCAACAGAACAAAATGGATCGTACGTAATTCGACAAAATAATATAAAACAAAAAACGTTGTGCGTCTATTATTTCCTCATAAAACGAAAGAAACTTTCCGGACAACCTAACACATTGGACACATTTATCCGTATTATGAATTTGCTATATGTATACATTTTTAGATTGCTTTCAATTTTGACAAATATAACTACGACGGTCGTATCTCGTTACAACGCTGATCAAATTTCGAAATGTTTTATACAACGTACATAAAACATACAAGAAAGTTCTTTTATGGTAAACAGCCAAATACTTTCATGAGCCACTGTATATTCTTGACCAAGGATTTTCGTTTTTCCGTGGCACATTGCACTCGCCGTGTCACGATTCCTTCATAAATAATTCAACGCGCCGTTTTCGTATTTCGGTGCTCGATTTAGACGCCGAAGTTCACGGTCGAACGCGTCGAAATCCGCGTGAGAAATCATCGAACGGCTTTGTCCTCGTTTAGCGAGCATCGAACGAAAAAGTTAATCAGCATTAAGGTGCAGGATCGCAGGAAATCGAAGCAGGTTGGTCGATGATATGTCCCCACAGGTATAGCCAATTTTTTCTACTAATAAACAATTCTCGTTTGTAAAAAGGTTTGTTTCCCTTCGCTCCCTCTTCTTTTGCATCTTGCTGTATCAAAAACGTACGATATACAAATGATTTTGGAATTACAAAAGATATAATATTATTACGCAGTCGAGAGGCAATCCCGCTGGGACGAAAATAAGACAACTGTGCATCTTTGATCGGCTAAGTTGAAAAGAATTGTACGTTAAGGGGTTAAGGATACGAAACGTTAGTCACAGCGTGAGAGCACGCGGCGAGGAAATTGGAAGACGAGTCACGAGCCGATCCTGGACATGTGTAACCGCCTTAACTCGATTCACGCGTGCCTAGAATGCCTGCCTTGGCATTATGTTCATTGGATAACGAGAATAACGCCTCCTCCGCGTCTCTGTTTATCATTCTCCGCTCTAGTCAGAGGAATTACAACAATCACCGTGAATCAAGTCCGATGCGATTGTTTTCAAACGGTGAACGTGTTACGTCTCAACGAGACTAGTACAGATTTTTTCCTCTGATATCGCCCGTTTTAAATACGATCGGCATACTTGATTGCTATCTGTACCTACGCGGAATTTCACCGCAGGTTTTCACTAGTTTTCACTATTCGAGAAATGAAATTGAGAGTCGATCAACTTGGCTTCCAAGACGCTCGTAGCATTCGAAACGCTTGCGTTAAGCTGTTCAACGTTCTTTTTTAACGTTCGCCCCTCTGATCGTCGTTCTTTTTCGAATTCAGTAGCTCGTAAATAAAGAAGGTACTAACCTCGAGGGTAGCTAGGCTGGCCAGCGACGAGAGAGGTCGAGTGTGAGGAACTTCTCCGGGGAAAACGCTGTCGTGCGAAACGGACAATTTTACGGCTCCTCCTCGCAGTTTCACAAACGAATCCTCCATGCCTGTCCTCCTGAGGAACACGCTAAAAAAACAAAGGCAAAAAGACGCCATTGAACGGAGAATGGGAAATTGGCTTGCTCGTCGTTTGGGCTAAAAGAAAAGCAGCATGGTATTACAGATTAAGGATATTCATTTACAGGCAGCTTTTTACTCAGGAGCATAAAATAGTAAAGAAAAGAAAAAAGACTATGTTTAGAGATAAAATAGAAATGAAATGTAACGATAACTGCATTCTAGAATGACTCTCGTTCGATACAACTGGATCTTTTGAACTTTGAACTCTGACTTTCTTTCAGCTCTTGGAACTGAGAACGATGGTTCGTTCAAGTCTCTCTCGCGTCCCACTCATTCCGCATTTTTATACAGTCCGGGGCCATCAAATTAGCAAACCAAATTATTCTCGGTTAGGAAACTTATTACTAAATAAGATGATAATTTATACGTAACAATTAATTTCTAACTATACCATGGTAAGGAGCGAAATTACAGAATTCCGCCAATCGAAGAATACCTCGACACTCTTATTACCAAGCAATTCATTTCGCATGAACGCTTAAATATGTCTGAAATCACTTGTGCACTCATCCCAGAACGTCGTATTACCATAATTACCGCGGAAGAAAAAAAAAAGCCGAGTACGAGGTATCATTAAGGCCAGAGGAGAAATAGAAATTATCAACGTGTACAACATCTTAATGATTAATTAATAAAACGTTAGACTTCGTTTACTCTACTGAATTTTACCAAAAAGAAAAAAAGAAAAATTAAAATACGTTGGAAATCTTGACTACTAATTCGATCGCCAAGCACCGTAAATCCCGCACATTACACGTTCTTGCGTTTTGCTCGTTTAATACAGAACAAAATAACGAGAACTGTACCTGATAATCAAATTATAATGATACGATAATTGAATTTTTCAGTGACTCTCGCTCGACACGACTCGATTCTCTCTAACTCTGACTCTCGCTCTTAACACTTCAACGATTTGCACAAAATTCCCTCGTTTCTCGGTCATACTGCGTAACAAATAATCTCATCACGTAATTGCGATCAAATTTCAATGCGCATGTTTTTAACGTAGCTCCTATATAACCAGCGATAATCTAGCATAAATATTCGTTCGGTTCTCAATCACGTGCTAACGTCTTCTAGTCGCAGTCTATCGGATAATCTAGCGGTAAGCAGCGAATGGCAACTGCTTTTTCGCGGATCTCGCGTGTACACGCAATTATAAAACTCGAGGATCAAAAGGTCGATCATACGACAACGTGAATCGATCGAATCAATCTGACGCGAAATCATTCGCGGATCGTTACGATTCAGATTGAGAAGGTTATAGCATAACAGTCAGCGTGTTGGTTTAAAGTGACTTTGATCGAGTTATCCGCGGGATGGTCGCAATCGAATTACGAAAATAAAGGATAGTAGGTCAGCAAGGTATCGCGCGGCGCGTGTAAGCACGCGTATTGCGAATTAACACGCGAACCATCGCGATCTTCCGTACCGCTAAATCGTACAGAAAAGCAAAACTCGAGCACAGCTCGAACCAGGCCAAGGATATTGACTCGCGGTTAACTTTTCTTCCTGTCCGCGAATCGGTTGCGAAACGCAAGCGCCACCAGCTCGGCGAACGTCGCCGAACGAGCCATCAGTGATATTTCCCTTTTGATTCCGCTGTTCTCCTTGGTTCTATACGTATGTGTAAAATAAAGATTGAAATTGAAATAAAAATTATACTTCGGTAGGTATTGTATTTTTAAATATTATTGTTTTTGTATTCCAGGTATTTGAAGTTTACCTTAAGTACTTCTAAACTCTTCTTTTCGTTATTTCTAGTTTAAGGTTCTACTTCATCAGGTACTTTGTATGTATTTCTTAAGAACAAAGTGTTTCTAAATTCGAAAGAGAATGATCGTTTAGAGTGGATCAGTGTGCACTATGATCGTTTTCAATGGAGCCTATTTGATCATACTAAGTATTTAATATATCGTGTCATATGTTTATTTTAAAAAAAGATATGTATTTTTCAAGACTCAACATTTTGATATAATGTATTTTATATGGAACAATTATTTTATAGCTTGGAACAATTAGAGGGTCGTTTTGATTGTTACGTTGTTCTACATCCACTATTTGCGTCTGCACATTCTTCTTCGATGGTTGTTTGAAAGTTAATTTCTATTGCAATATTTGTACGAATAACGTGTCAATCTCTTAGAACTTCTTTACTTGTATTCGCTTGGCCGATGTAATTATATCGTTCATAGTAACCGTTCCTTCGTCGTTTTTAGCGATCGTTTCTGAAATATCTAAATATCCATAAATATAATATTCTCGAGTGCTTTTGTCGACTGAGTTAGCATCATGGCTTGAAGAGATTCAAAACTCGAAGAATAAATGAAGAGAACAGCACAGGATTATACAACAAACAAGCCAATTACGAAGGTGATAAGAGCCAGGCAAGCGGCAAAGCTGCGGAGCGACGATAAAAGAGAAGAAGCTACTAAACGAAGAGATTCAAAAGGAATTTTCTGTCGATGATATTTACTGTTTGAAGGAGCGGTGCGACTTGGAGGATGTCGTTAACCTGCACCTTCTCGATGCGGTTTGCCCGCTGAAATGGTAACAATGCGATACAACTCGATTTTCTCTATCTTCGTTCCGGCTGCCTTTAAATAAAGACAAACGACTGTAATTAATCCTTTGCGCTTAGACTACCGACTCGAAGCTTATTCGTCGATATTCGAACACAGCTATATCTCGCATCTATTTGCCATTTGCAATTTGTAGAATTGCTATTCTGTGAAATATAGAGCCCATCGAAACCTGAACTATAACTTGGAAACAAACGATCGTTTTGACACTGTTACGAATCGACCTGTAGCCATAGAACTCGTACAGTGGCTACAGAAAATTATGTCTTTATAAAAAAAATATATGAAACAGATTACTAAAACAATATGATACAAATAGTATGAAATAATACAAAAATAATATAAAAGTAGATTTTTCAATACAAATATTTTCATGATAATTACACATTTATAAAGCGGACGATCTGGTAGATTTTAATAACCTTGAGATTTAGTGCCAAGGTCTGCATTCTGAACAACTTCTCCCTATACATGTTACAATCACTCGATTTTACTTGCCCATATATTCGCAAAGGTTCCCGTTTCGACGACAGTACGATTTTGATGATCGAATAGTCGCTTTTTTCAATATCTTTGCTGAAGTGTCACCCATTACAAATAGCAATAACATAGTATAAAATTTAGTACGAACTGTATCTGTCTTACTATTTAAAACCTTAACTTATTTTAGCGATAATAGTGAATAATTATCTAACTGAAACTAACCAGCCGATTGAATCTAATCCATTGAGTTTTCTTTCTTATGTGAATTAAATATGATTATCGAAAGTGAGTTAGATTTGGTTATAATATAATCAAATTATACAAAAGTATGCCAGTTCTGTGCCAAAGTGAAGTGTAATCGTAACGTGAATTGAACTAAAGTTTTTTGCGAATATCTCGGAAATTAAGGCCGAGCGACGGTAACGCGCATAGGGAAAAGTTGCTCAGAATGTACGCCTTGACAACATATTTCAAGGTCGTTGAAATCGGCGAGGTCGTCCGCTTCGTAAATAATTACGTTTTTCACTTTTACGCGGTGAAATATTTAAGAAGATCTGTCGATGTTCGCCAAATTTACAGTAAGCCTTTCTTGCTAAGTAAATCTTTCTCAATGCTGATTTTTCAACTGCCAAACCTAACTCTCCGTAACGTTATATAAGCACCTACTTCTTCTTGCATCGTTCAAACAAAACTTCGTATTCCATTCAACTGAGCTGAAATTCCAAGCGCAAAGAATTAACAATTACCTAACGCGAAAGAACACGAACTACCGGCGTATCTCGACGATCAGAATGAGAATAAAGAACAACAAGAAATTAGGCAACAAGTGGCAAAACTCACCTGTCTCGATCGCACGAGTCCGTGAGTAGCTCGCTGGCGCTCCTGCTGCGAGCCTCTTCGGGACGTCCCGCAGGATGTCTGTCGGTGATGTCTTCCCTCGGAAGTCGTACGAGTTCCGCATCTCGATCAACATGGCTGGCGACCACTCGAGCATCCGCAGGTCCTCGACTTTTACGCCGAAAGATTCTCCTGAGGCCACGAAGCGGATGGAAGCGGCGCTTCTTTGGCTCTGTGGAGACCAAAGGTACGTATACGGCAAATGTATTTCTTGCGACTGGGCGAAGCCATGAATTTAAAATAAAATTTATTCAAAGACGTTTCTAGATGGACAGATCTTTATTAATTGTTACCTGCCAACTACAAAGTGAGATTAGTTCACAAGAAAATTAATTCACGTTCATCCGTACATATATCATATGTATATTAATTGCTTAAATTTTATTTAATCTTTCCAAATGTTTTTATGATTTACTTGATCTTATGTTAAAACAGTAGGCGAGGTTTCATTTTAAACAATATAATGATTTTAAGTGCTACGAAGGTGTATAAAAAATTCAATTAATCATATACTTCGTACACATTAATCGATGTATTTATTTTCTTTTTTCTTTTTTTTTTTTGTGGCTTTGTACAATAAGGTTTGAAGCTTCTCGTGCCCAAGGAAACAATTGGTTTAAGAAATATTTTGAAAGGAAAAACGCAAAGTAATACTTCCCTACGTTTTCTTGTTATCCTACTGCTGTTTTCCTACTGCTTTGTATTGCATGGGTAGAGATGATATATTGCAGCCGTAAATTAAAGCTTTAAGAAGGAACATCCATCGATGCTTACTCGCATTCAGAATCGTACACAGAAGAAGCAATTTCAATCTTCGACTACGGAAGTTATTTCGTATTAGAATCATCGGAACGTTTTGTCACAAGATTCACATATTACATGTTCAAAGTACGTGCTTCCATGTTCATCGCTGATTTTATGATCGCGCTATATCGTTTTCACCTAGTACTTACACATTACAATCTTCATGGTGGAAACATTACACGCGCGATCATCGTACAAAATCGTAAAGAACCAGCCAATTAGCCGGGCCGATCTCGCATGAACTTTCTCTTTGGCGATTGCGTAACAAGCGTCGCGTCGCGATGTTTGCGCTCAGACTCGAGCGGATTCGAGCGAACCTGTTATCAATGGGAAGTGAAAACCTGGCAGCTCGATCGAGAGAAACGAACCCCTCGTCGCGTGCAAGTTTCTCTCGATTAGAAACCACTGTTCCCGGTCATTTTTCTGATTGCTTTTATTTTTTGCCCCCTTCGATGAAATTGCCTCTGGATTAGCGGATAATTCGTTCGAGCACTTGTGATGAATAGACCGCGGATGTTTCTCAAGATTCATATTTTTACGATGATTAGAATAATCGTTTAGAGATCTAGTCTCTAGTATAATATCCGGACTGCGAGATATTCGCCTAGAACGATACTTTTTAGGGGTTCTCAAGGTCACTGAAGACGAAAACAAGGGTCGTTTTTCACGGAAACAAAGCGTAACAAATTTCGGTCAACCTGTTAATGCCTGGCATCCTGGTGGAATTTGACGAAATCTTTTTTAAGATATGGCACTTTTAACATAATATATGGCTTGTTCTATACGTATTTGAATCGTGAGTGTCGGATTAGTTTTGTGGAATTTTTTATTTTCCAGAGAGCGGTGAGCGGTAAGCGGTAAAATTGGCACCTGGAGCACTGGCATTGGCTGCTCCATCGCTTGTTTTGCCGTTTACCGCTCTGTATGATCACGTATGGTCATACGTTTATTTTTACAGTTATGGCCAAATGTTTATAAGCCCGAATTTCCAAAATCGTTTACTTCCGCGAGAAACAAACCTCATTTTCGGTATTAGCGACTCAAAATGTCCTCGAAAAGGCACATTCGGATAAAAAGTTTTTCTTTTCGGATACTACACATTATTTAAGATTTATTTCTCTGTCACTTTGAGATTCGTTATTCTGCTAAATTTTGTACTCTCTCTTTCTCTATATATAGTATTTTGCAGTGACTGAAACAAATTAAAGATTGTCGGTACCAAGATTACAGAACAGAGTGAATGCTATAATTTTCAGTTAAATTATTTTAAATATTCGAGGTTTCCGATATGTGTAACTTCTACAAGATACCATGGCAACCAGTAGGATAGACCGAGGCGAATCGGATCACAGAGCGAATCGGATCAACGACTTAAAACGATGGCGATATAACAAAAATGAACTGAATTCTTGTTTTGATCCGATTCACCTCGTATCTACGTAAAGTAAAAGTTTTAATTTATAATCTGATCGATCTCCCGTAAAGTATACAATTCTCTGTATTTCTGCGCATTTAAGTATCACATAAATACACAAATATTCAAAATCTATTGGTGAATCGAAGAAAATCCGACAACAAGCGTGTTCGACTAAAAGCAAACAGATAATCACACCGAGACTGCGTTCCTATGTACGTACAAGAGCTTATCGATCGAAGCTTTGTGGATCGCTGTCTATCTCGCAGATAATCCCTCTATTAAAAGCAGAACATCGGTCTTTAATGTCACCAACGGATGAATCACGTTGAAAGGGAACCGTATTTCCCCGTGTGCCCTACTTTACGTTAACCTCGCGACAATTTTCACGCTACGTGCCGGCGGGCAAAGAAAATCGGATTTCCACGGAACGTTTCCTGACTCGACGTGGGTGACCCATTCTAACGCTTCCTAAACTATTCCAACGTTTATCATAGAAAACTTTTATGTGTTTTAGTTATACAACGATAAACTCGTCTTAAACGTCTCTAAACTGTCTCTTGAGCGTCGTCGTTCTATGTTTGATCTATCGTTCGCTTGAAGACAACGCGTACAATGATCCTGTTATTCGTCCTAAAATTGTTTCTTCCTTTGGACTTGAACTAATCACATTTTGATCAGTTTTAAGACACGAATGAGAAACAGCACAGGACTTTCCATGGTCGATTTAACTGCTTCAATCGTACAATTTATTAACGTCGATAATTTTGTACAGGTTTCTTAATCTTTTTTGTTCACATGCTAATTTCAGATCGAAAGTTATCTCTATTTTTAGTATCCTGCAATGTTTCCCTTTGATTGTATTTTTTTCTTTGTGCTCTAAAAGATCTTTACCCGTCAATCTTGATAATTAATGAAAAGTCACGGGTATATTGCACGTACGTATGTATACCGTATGTATACTCACATAACCAAATGGTAGATGCTAAGACATAATTATTAAAAAATGATAAATTCTTTATACGTACGTGTATCTGAACCTTGCATTGCTACACAACATTGTAATAGATTAATCGTGTACTTGACAATCAAAAACTAATTATCACGTTTCATATAAGATCAATTGATACGTGATATACATTTTTAGATTTATTTCATATTTTATCAATACAATTACGACTCTGGTGTCTCGTTACGATATCAATGATATCAGTAAAATTTCAAAATTTTTCGTATGTGTAGCACACATAACGTACTCGTAAAAGTTTTCTACAAGTATTCGAATAATTTCGTGGACTAGGTCGCTGGCATATATATAATATAGAAAAATCAAATAAAAAGTACGGTATAATAAAATATATTCGTTCTTTCGAGAGCGTATTATTCTTTCGAGATGAAGGGATCGAGAATTTTCTTCTGCAACTCTGACACTCGAAGACGACGACGACAGGTTATCGGGTAGCGACAACGGGATGCTGGATAAGCAAATAATACGAGTCCTTGAGAACCGTGTGGCACTCGTTAACGCACGGATGCCTTTTAATTGCGGAGTATCGGAAGAAAGGGTCGCGACAAAGAGGCGAAGCCAAGGTGAAAGGGAAAAAAGTCCGGGGGACGAGGACTGTACCGGCGCAAAGCGAGACCACGTTTTGAATCGTCGAAAAGGCACAAAGAATAGGATCAGAAGTGGAGGGTGCGATTCAGAGGGTTAACCGCGACACCCTCTGTTCGTCCTCAGTCCTCCACGATTAAAAACCACACGCAACGCACGGAAACTGCCTGGCTATGTCTTTCCTCTCGAGACCCGAGTCTCACCAAAGTCGTTTCGACAAAGGGTTGCTGCTTTTTTCTTTTCGACAAATCCACTCGACAACCGCACGTCCCTCTAGACACGCAATTTCCCTGCGATACGCACCCTCTAAATTCGCGATCGCGAAATCACGGCGAATTGGCACGAATGTAGGCGTTACGCGTATGCATATGTATGTATGTGAGCGTAAATTCGTCGTAGAAAGGAAGGCTGATTTAAAGATTAAGATTCCAAAGTTCGAAATAGAACGAAAATAAAAAAAAAAGACGAAGTTATTGAATTTTACAATTTTTTTTAAGCGATAATCTCAATAGATAGAAGCTATGGGTTTTATAATAAACAATTAGTTTTAACGTTTATTATTGCGGAAATTGATCTATTTATCTTATCTGACTTTACTCGTGGCACGAATCTAGGTCCACAAATATCTTCAATATTTTGCTGATTGCGAAGTATTTTATTGACATTTTCATAACGGTATATAGGATGACACGATTAGCAAGAACAAGATAACATTGCCGGAGCATATAACTGGAACAACTTCGATCACTCTACTTATCTAAACTTCACTTTTATTGCAAAGAAATCTTAATTAATGCGCGGTTAAATATACTCTTGATGAATGAATCAGTTATCTGAACGTGAATTCGAGTTACATGAACGAAAAGCCATATGTAGTGAATCAATGAACTTCTGTTATATGAACTTTTTCTTTTCCGACGAATTCAAGTAAATGAAGTTCTCTGTAAAGAATGATTTTAGTGAAAAATATTTGAAACGTATGTTGAATGGTTTCGTAGAGGGCATAATCTGATATGATTAATCTTTTTCTGTGGACGTATAGAAGACACACGAAAATCAAGCTTGTTTATTTTTTGATAGTATTATTTATCTTTTACAGTGTAAATCCATAGCTCGCCGTTCTCTATAAAAATGTATCAGTCTGTTTACATAAAAATATCACTAGTTTAGGATGTGTAAATTACATTGCTTTAAATAAATGTTACATTGAAATTGAAATATCTTCTAAACCGATATATTAACACTTTTTTTTATGGAAATTGTTGCGTCGTTTACCACAATAAAAAACATATGATTTCCCGTTAAAGAAGAAATAAAACAGTGTTTGATCTTTATGTGTCATTTACGTATTGATCTTCAGAGAAAACTAATTACGTCAAATTACGTTCCTCTATAAAGCTATGCAACTTCTATTTCAAACATTTCTAACTAAAATCGTTACTTACAAAAGAATCGAAATGGTTACAGTTATGTGTTCCTGAATATAGGCAACATGCAAGTTACCAAAGAAGTCTGCAAAATCCTCGTAGAATTGCATCCAGATAAATTTTCCACGGTTTTGTCAATCGCGCATAACGGTATAAACCTTACTAACTTGACAATTCGATAACATAGAACCAAGGTAACCATCGATAAGATACGCTTCTGCCATATGATATCCTATCTACTATTCCTTATAAGGTAGAAATAAACTGATAATCGCGTTTTTCCAGATCCATGTTGAAGAAATTATTTATTTTTCGTTCAGCGATCTAACACGTTTCTCTCGTGTCCTTTGTTTTATCTCATAAGCCGTGACATTTAATTTTTAGAGTTGTGGGCTACGTCGATACACGCGTATCGTGAAAGTGTGGCCCATTAACTCTTCGAGTGTGTAATCAATAATATGAGTAATACGTTAAATATTCGAAAAGCAATTCTATGTTTAACGAAAAAGCATCTTGTACAGATACACGGTCACCGCCTGTATGTAACGCGATAGTACAATCAGGTTTTCTATGATAAGTATTCAAATACTTTCATGAACTACTGTATAACGACTCCATCGAACGTTATCAGCGCGTGTCGTCTCGGGACGACCGCATCTCCGCGAGAATTTCACTCGGCAATTACGCGACGCTTCGATCCCAAGCTGTCACCTTTTTTGTGCGCTTTCACGCGCGCGTGACCGTTTTAATCTATTCCAGCAGACTGGTAAACGAGCACGAAAGTCGCGGATAGTATCTGCGCATAATTGGAAATCCTATAATTCTTGGGTAAGCTCCGCGCCACGGAGTAACTTAATACGCGCGTTCGAGTGGCCATTCATTCCACGATTGGCCATGGCCTAGTTACGCCGATTCTGTAAATAACCGTGTGCGTGTTCTTGCACAATATCGACTGGCCACCACCTTCCTTTACCAAATTTCCCACTCGATTCAACGTCTCGATTGCACTCGACAACAACTTCTACCCGAACAAAGTTTAAAAAGTAAGGTTGCAAGGAAACTCGATACTTTTCTGTTAATAGGTGCACGTTGTCGTTCCACGGATCAGATATCCTCCACGTCGAATAACACTCGAGGGTACGAGGCACGACGTATTGGTGGCGAAGTTTAAGCAAAAGTCCGAGGAAAATGTACTTTTTGTATTTTATTGAACGACGTATCAGTTTAACGTATATGTGATATTTGGTTGAAGTTGAAACTCGATAAGTCAAATTATCACGAAAGCTGCATTTTAAGAGAGAATCAAGATATCCTCTGCTCCATCTGAATATTTTTTTACTGTACCTGGAAAAAAGAAATCGTAACGATTCCATTCCAAGATTCGTTGAAATTTGCGATCGTTATATTTGTCAACGTTACAATGTACGGAGTTGATCAACGTGACTTCTGAGCAACTCAAATACGCTTGAAATATCAAAGGTGTCTTCTTATTGCTGAAAATTTTTCGGTTGCCAATAATTCTATGAAAAATTGCCGAACGATCAAAAGGGAACGTTGATAGCAAAAAAAAGAAAAAAAACGGCCGGCTGTTTCGCATGTACTTGACACTCTCTGCGAGTATATTCTTCACGCATCAGCTACTACGACATCGCTCAACCGTGAAAAATAGCGTCACGCGCGAATCGCACGACGTAGCCTGTGTCTGTAGCCAATAAAAACAGCTGTTTTCTACGTTCTCCGGATAGAACCGAAGCAACGGTGTACCACGGCCGTTTACGTAACCACGGTTTGCCTAATTTCGACTTCGAATCGACCGGATAATCCGCAGGCGTTTTATACGTTGCACGAGTCCGCTGATCTCGTTTCACCGACTCGTCAATCACTTTACAGTCATCGTGCGCCTATATTTCAGCTTTGGACAGGTAAAACTCGTTTGATTCCAAATGCGAAAGACTTCGAGTTGCAAGAATGGAGGAATTCCTTTGGACAAGATAGGTACAAGGGACAATTAAACGAATCGCGTTGGATAGTCGAGTTCTAGTCTTTTTTAATATTTTCTATGTTTGAATTGATAATCGTTACGGATTAAAAAATCTTGCTCTTTTTATATTTATAAAACAGAGAAAAATTTTGTAATAATAGAACTATTCGATTACAAAATACGCTCGAAAACTACGGTGCTTGCTGTATGGAGAAATGGAACACGAATTGTGGTGTAATTATCTTCTCTGCAGGTGATCGTATAGAACCATCGTATAATATATTTCTTTCAACGGAAGCACAATTTTCAACGTATTAATCGATGCAATTCGCAACTACATGTTTACCATAAATCTACAGAACCTTCTCCAGGAAGTTTTTCAATTTCAAAATGAAATGAATGTTCACAATGTATCACAAGGAAAACTAAATCATACAACGTTCCGAAGGTTTCATTAGAGATGTATCTTACCGAGGTTTGCGTTCAATACCAGCAAGTGTCTCGCGACTCATGGGCGGAAGTCGCGTTTAAAAAGAAATTCCCTCATGGTATTACGATACACGACGATGATCGATCGCGTGCAAGCCATCTCGGGCGGGATTTAGAAAACACGCGAAAAGTTTCTGTTGGAGCAGAAAGATGGTGGGATTAAGGTGAAAGTTTCCGGTAAGAGATTTCTGGTTCCGTTGAACGGCTGAGCGTGCTCCGAGAATGAGAATAATGGACACGGTCGCAACGAGTTATTAAAGGGTAATCCAGCAGAGTGCCCTTTATTCATTGTCGTTGGAGGAACGTGACTTCGTTGCCGTTACTCGGGACGTTGCGTTTCCGAGTGGGTCCAACGACCTCTTTATTTTCATTAGCCTCCGGTAGATTACGAGGCTCCGGGGTAGATTAACTCGTAAGTTAATATCTCAATCGGCCGCGTGATTAGCGATTAACTTAAACTGCGTTTTCGAAACGCTGCGGGCCTGCCTCGCTTTTACCGTTTCCGCCTCGCGATTCAATACGCTTTTCGTTTAACTCGCGTTCGTTTCTATTTTCGCCGAATATCGAATCCAATCTTTACTTCCGCGATGAAGTTTCATAGAACTCAAATTGTCTGTATATTTTTGTGCGACGATGTATGTGGATATCGAGTTTATCTTCTAGTTGAACGGTTTAATTATTTTATACAACTTTTCGTTGTTTTGGCAATATAGAAAGAAACGAATCGTTTAAGGGTCATTATAGTTATCGATTCAAGCATAACATTAAAAGAACTACAACTTTTTAGACAATTTTTGCTTCCAATCCAATCCAATTACTCGCTTAAATGAAATCGAGCATTGCCTACAATATGCTTATTTCAAGCGTACTACTTGAAGGTGTCGTGTGATTTATGGATGATAATGAAAATGTACAATATTTGTCGATGTACGATGGAATAAACGTTACTCGTGTTCCTCTGATAGATCGCGGACAAAATTGTGAAATCGATAGGACAGTCGAGCGGGACCGCAGAGAATGTATCGTTTACGTAAATCCGTTTTTCATAGCACGGCTCGTTTCGCCGCGACGCGACGTTGTAATCCGCGTCTGAGACCTTGAAAATACGATCTTCGAGTGAAACGTCGTTTTCCGAATGCTACCGTCTAGACCGTAGCCGTGAGCACGCAATTTTACCTTAATTTATCCTACCAAACATTCGTCGCAATGCTTCGATCGATCGAGAGTTTTCAATTTTCGGTATCACCTACCGTATGATACCTAGTCAACAAATTTTGAAAGTCCTATGGAAGTTCATTTTCACCTTTCCACTGAGAAATAATCAAACAGCTCTGTTGCGTGAATTTTTCCATTCTAAAGCTGACAATTTCTATAAATTTGAAATAATGAAACTATACATATAGAGTTACTACCTGGAGAAGTGGATTAAATTACGCAGAAATTACTTTAATTAAATGTATCCAGAAAATAACCGGACAATTTTGTTCCACGAATTTTTCAGTTTTGAAACGGAGCTACAGCAATTACTCATTGGAAGTGTATTAAAACGAGTAAAAATTACGTCGATTAAATATACGACGTTTGAAGAAAGCTACACGCGGCTAAAATTTTATTTACAAACCGAGATAAAATTTCCATATGCACCAAACTAATATTTAAACCGATTTAAACTAACTCTAGTCACTAAATAAATAGAATTAGTAATGCAAACGAACCTTTTGGTAGCGGATCGACGCTGTTTTGTGCCGAGTACTCGCCGAGGCCGTGCGTTCGATGATGTTGATTCTGATGATTCTGCGGCGGGGGCGACGCTTCCCTGACGCAGCCCATCAATGTCAGGGCACCTCCGACCCCTCCCCCGCCGCCACCACTACCTCCTCCTCCCCCGCCGCCGCCTCCACCTCCGGTGGCGGTGCTCGTCGACATCCTGCTGGTCTGAAACACCCCGAAGAACCATGTCGCCACGTAAGACTCTGTGACACGTTGATACCATGCTGTGAGAAACGAATTCTCCGCCCTTTTCCAGCTCTTCCAGCCATCCATCCTCCCGTCTTTCGTTTTCCACGATCGGCCGAATTTTTTCTCGCTCGAACACGCTCCCGCACTATTTCCGCCGCCCCCCGAAGCACCACTGATCTCACAAGCGGCGCGCGTACGAGGCAACTATGCCGAGACAATTTCGGGATATCGATCTGTACCAGCTGACCTTAGTCTCCGTTCATACCGACCTTGCACAATGCTTCGTTACCATATCCACGCGCTCTGCCCGGCGACCGGTTCCCCTGGGAACGTACAAGTTTCGAATTCGTTGCTCAACCACCGAGCACGCGTCTCTTCTCTTTTTCATCCGCGTAATATTATCCCGCTCTACCATAAACGAAAACGAACCAACGTTAACCTAACCCTAGCCGTAAAGAATTGAAAGAAACAGTTCGTGTGAACTCGGATACGTTCGTTCGGTCGTTTCGTAACTACCAACGTCGTTACATCGTCTCGAACGTCAACCTAACGATCCGCCCTACGACACACTATTATGTCACTGCGTCCACTGCGTTTCACTTTCCTCTGTCACGGCTCGTCTTCGTGTTTCACGATACAAGGTCACAGGTCGTGCCTCCACCGAGCTTGTCAAGACCAAAATTGCCAACGAGAGGCCGGTTGAACGCTTTGAAGAATCCAGACGAAGCTCGTTGACGAACTTCGAGGATGGGGTACTCAGCTTCCTGACCGATTTTCCGTTCACGGCGGGCAAGAAAAGGGTGAGAAGCGAAGACGGGTCATGGAAGCGTCGCACGCTCGTCACTGTCACATCGTGGTGATCCCTCTTTCCTCTTCCTCGTGTTTCTTGGTACGTGTCGATGTAGGCTTAGGTCCCTTGTCTGCGCGGTACACTCTCACGGAGAGACGAATAGCCGATGCAGCCTCTGCGTGTCGACAGAACGACACTCTTTCTCTCCCCCTCTCTCTCTCTCTTTCGGTAGCAATGGGTCAGGAGATGGTCTCCATGGTAACTGCAGCCAGCGAGGGGTGCAGGGGCGGCGGTATCGTGCATCGATTGCACCCTCGGCTGCCGGATGACCCTGACCTTCGCACAGCTGACGACCACGTCGGATCCGCGTGCAGCGCCGCGGGATGTGCAAGGTTGTCGGGCGAAATTATCGTTGCCGGTTCTCGTTAAGGTATCGTTACAGGCTTGCGTTACACCTTTTACGGTGGGCCTTTTAAATCCCCCAGCGCGGACCGCTGTATCCGCGTTTCTCTTCTCTTCGCTTCTGGTATCCTTCTCCGCTTCGGCCGTGGGTCGAGCCTGACCGCGAGGACGATGGTAATGTCACGGTGACCCGGAAATAGGCGCGGCATTGATGACACGGTGACGGTTTCCACGTGTTACCTTAAGGTCGTGTTGTTTCACGGAGACAGTAACTGATATGTTTCTGACAGTGACTTGATTATTCTAATTGTTGGAGTAAACGATATACGTGTAGTATTCTGAGTAGAACCATGTCTTGGATATTTTATGCTTTCTATTGTTTATATCTCTTTTATATACTGCCAGCTAAAGATTTAGAATTCGAAATGGCACAACGTATTTTTCTCGTGTGATGTTGGCCTTCTTTAAAAATTTCGAAATATTCCTCGTAATGATGCAACATCGGAGATATTAAAATTTTGCTCATCTTTGAATTCCGTGAAACTCTGTCAACTTATCGACTATGTTTAAAAGACTTCTGTGAACCTGATAAACTGTTCTCATTTCCATTTACGTCATATTGAAATTTTCCTGTTTATTCACAAAGCGATATTAGAATCTGAAAAACAACGAAAATTTTGTTCTTTGTGTTTTCCTTCAGTGATTTTCGTTTCTTCACGCAGGACGAGAGAAACGTAGGCTTTAAGGGATTAAACCTTTGCACGGTATCTGATCTTCCTAAGGCAACGAAGGATGGATATGTTTACCGAGCTGCCTTTGAGCTTTTGTAAATCGTCAGTTTTGCCTGCGGAATAGCGCACGTCCGTTGAAACATGATTTGTTTGCAGAGCAGCTGATAAAGGTTAAAGGCTAAGCGCTCTTTGTCGTCCAACCATCGTTTTCCACAAAGGATGACGTTTAAAATTTCACTGGATCGATCTTGTATTTTTAACTTTTTTTTCGCCTCCGAATTAGCTTCGATGAAGCATCCACATTGAAATTTATACTCAGATTGACTCGTTCGCATTGTTACGAGTCTATGGATAGCTGATGAGGTGAAAGTGTCGACGCTTTTATGCAAGCGTTTACAATGAAAGAACAGCAAAGGCTTGCAAACGTTAATCGAGCTAGATTCGTTAGATAAAGCCGGGAGATTGCCACGACCTTGACATAGCTGCCATGAACTATGTCGCCGATGCAACGACTTTAACACTTGGTATTAGCGTCACCCGCTTTGATTAAAGCGCAACCCACACCAAGATTCGGGGCTGCCCGGAATTGTTCCGTCCTCTCTCTCTCTCTCTCTTTCTCTCTCTTTCTCTCTTATACTCATCTCTCTCAAATTCACTTATACGCTAGCCGTGAAGAGTCAACGATCTTCCTTTTCCTTAACCTGTTGACCGAGGACGATGAATTAACTCGTTACTCTAATACTAATTTTTTGGAATTTGACGCATCGATAGACACCTTTGGGTATTTCACGAACAAAATACTAACAGTGTGATTCTAGTATAGCGCTATTAGTATTACTTAATTTATTTTTTAAATGTATATCTGATACTTGTTGTCATCACATTAAAATACCGAAATGTTTAAGCAATTTCGGTACTATAATATAATTAAATTTAATTTATTTGCTTTGGTTAATGGAATGGACCCTTTCATACAAATATTACGAATGGCAGTCACGCAAGTGAAACAATATACGTAACGTGAGTAAAATTAAACGAGGAGCAGGATAATTACGCGGAGTAACATGATGATACAAACAACGAACGAAATCAGAATAATAATAATAATTTTGATAATAATATGCACTAGTGGCAACAAAAATTGATAATTATAGTAAAATAATAACAAAAGTAACCAGTGGTACGTATTATAATAATAGCACAATTTATAGAAGAGTGTGAGGTAACGTGGAATAGAGTAAAAGAAAAGAAAAGAAGAAACGAGAGAAAGAGAGAATATTTGTAATTCGTAATAAAATATTTTATACATATATGTCGAGTTCTCATTATGATTAGGGTTAGGGGCGTGAAATGAATCCTCATTTGAACTACACATGGTTGCTATGCAATGGAGAAGACATTGACTAGTGCAAACACGACTACTACAGAATTTGACAAGTAACCGCGGTAATCAGACATTCGAGAAGCTAATGACAATGATCCTAGGTCCAACAACGAATCCGCGGTCAACGGGTTAGTAGGCTTATTCCTTCGTCGAAGTCTAAGTTGGAATTGATACCTAGCGTGGAGATAGCAAGACGTTAGTTAACTAGTCCAAGAGCTCGTACACCAACGAGAGTGACCTTCCGTCACGGTGACGCTGTCGAGGAAAACTATGATGGGGTGTGTCTAAGAACACGAAATCCTCGGATTCGTGGAGAGATGTCTTCATTCGGGAAGCGAGGGAAATTGACGTTGCTGTTAATTGATCAATTTGGGACAAAGACTGCTTGTCCGTTTGAAGAACCTTAATTAACAAAATCCTAAGGTTTATAGCGGGTCCTCAGGCTAGCTGAACTTGTGCTGTGTAGCTGCATCGACATCTGGTAATCATTTTGCCCGAAGGAACCGTTGGAATGTTTACCGTCGAGTACCTCTACGGGTATTTCTTTTAATGAGAGCTATATTATTACTCCATACTTTTGTTAGACGGAGCGCGGCTACGTTCGGCGACTGATTGTCGCCTTGAGCCCAAGCTCATTGTCACAAATCTCAAATAAATACAATTGGGTAGAATGACGGCAAATTGTTTAATTACAGCTGTAGACTTTAATTACAATTTTATAGATTTTCCCAAAGTTCCAGAGGGGAGACTCCGGTGTCCTTTCATCTCCGACATATATATATATTCCAAACCAATCTCTTGAAACCTGTTCTGCACGAAGAGGAATAGAAATTAAAATCCTCCTATTGCACCATGATCTAAGCTATAAGAGTTCAGAAGGTTAATACACTCACGTTTGTTCCTATCTTCTATGGTGTAAGTTTAGCAAGCATTGGATATTTTTAACCGATTTAACTAGTTTGACAAGCCGTTAACTTTCTTATTTGAAAAAAACGAAAACCACAGTTTCCTCCGATAAAACGATACTTTCGTTCGTGTCTGACTCAGTCAACCATTTACACGCCCTAATGACGATACATTTTTTCCAAATACGAGCCACGAAAGTTTTCGAGCGATCGTAGAAACAAAAGTTTCTCGAGGCTGGCACGGCGATCGCCGTCAAGGAATTTTTCGTTATTAATTCTTTATTAATTAACCTTGACACAGACTTTCGATTCGCCTCCTACGTCTCGCCGAGTAACTCGCGTCGAACCGTTCGTTACAACGTCGCTCGTAATTACAGTTTTCGGGGACATTCGGAGGCTGTACAAGCTGAGGGTAATTAACCATGCGCCGTGGAAGAAGTCCTTCGCATTCGAAGAGAAAGCAGGAAATCTGACTTACAATTCGCCAAGACTTAATTGCGTTGTCAAACGCCAAAAAGTGAAATCTTCAAATTTACTCTTACCTTTATAACTTTCTCTTACCTATTTTCTTTCTTTCTTCTACTTTGGAAAAAACTCTTACCTCTAACAGACATCTTTGATTATGAAATATAAGATATCAGCTTGCTGTACATAATCCTCCTAGAATACATCTTTTTCTTCAAATCTGATTCACAGCATTCATCCACGAACATATTGCTTCAGACTCGTCATTAGGAACAAGTACTCGTTGCATTCTTGTCGATCTCGATAATGAAATACGATCGTTTATATCTCGATACAAGCCGACCTTAATATCTTCCAAAGTACCGTATGTTTTTAATAACGAAAAGAAAAGAGGACATCCGAAACCCGTCATTTCGACCGAATCCATTCTTTGGAGTAATCGAAATGATTACGGTTACGTGCCTATCCCTGCAAGTATATCGTGCATCAACGACGATGGAATTACGCAAGATTTGCGCATCCATTTCAGGAAGGTATTCGTTCGAGTCACTTTTACGCCGAACGTTCGTGTAATTGCACTCTTCCGGTTCTGTCGAACAATCACAAACTCACAACCATATATAACGAGCATCGATTCCCTCATCGTTCAAGTATCCAGCCACGATGAGCCGATGCGAAGCGCCATCCTCCTCGGATGCCTTTTACGGTCGTCGAGAACAATATACCCATCGTAGCGCGTTTTCTCCTTTCCGTCACTTCACGTTTCGTCCTTTTGTTTCTTCATTCTCGACGAGAAATTACGTCGAGCGTTGTCACGACGCGGTACACTACGCTAAACACGGAACTGATATTCGATGGATTCTGCGTTCACCGCAAACCAATTTGTCCGCTGACGTAATCCGTAATTAAGATCAGAACGACGATAAGCGTTATCGCCTGTAGCCAGATTACGTTGTATAAATTTTATGGCGAACGAGACAGCGAATGCGCGTGGTTACGCGCGACGACTTCCTACGATCGTGGCTGGAAGCTTGGAAAATTCGGACGATATCGCTTGGGAAATATACGTACATTCCCGGAATGATTTGAATAGAGTCCAAGGTTTTCGGAATTTTTCAAACGGTCTTCGGATTTCGCCTTTATCCGATTATTGCTTTTATCCACCGTGATGCAGCGATCTTATCGTTCGTTCGATTTAAACATCCAGAGATAGGTAGCATTAAACGTTAGTGGATTTTCGAAGACTAGGAATAAAATTTAAATAATGCACCGCGCAAGGCAACCAAGGGGTCGATTTTCGTTTCGTCGCCTTCCTTCTTACAACTATCGATAGATCGTGGACATTTATATTTTTATGAGAAATACGAAAAACGAGAAAATGTAGGGAATATTCGTAACACGGAAATACAGATAAAACAAAATATGCAAAGTAAATTACTGGTTATAATAGTTGATAAACGTAAAAGAACCACTTCAGTTCTATTTCTTTGATCGTGCTCGTAAAAATACAAACTTCCATAAATATCCAC
This sequence comes from Bombus huntii, assembly GCF_024542735.1. Lineage (NCBI taxonomy): Eukaryota > Metazoa > Arthropoda > Insecta > Hymenoptera > Apidae > Bombus > Bombus huntii. Next base: position 3,947,820 of record NC_066245.1, on the reverse strand, counting down.
AAGCTACTCGTTATTCGTAGCTGCACGTTTCTTTTAACGGTTGTCTTAAAGTCAATTTTTATTATAACAGACGCGTGACATGATGGGCGTTTGTTGTATACACGAATAACATGTCAACCTATCAAGGCCACAAGACTCTTTTACTTCTGTTCGTTTAATTGATACGATAGAACCAGTCGTAATAACGATTCCCCAATTGTTTTGCGCAGTCTATCAGCCCAGTGTGGCCGGAAATGTTTAATGCGTGTTTAAAGCTCCGTTTTAAAACATACAAAAAATAATGATCGGTGCTTACCTTAAATAGGAACCGACATGGCAGGTACGGTTCGTGTTGCCGTGCCCCGAATATCTGCAAAAAGAACGCCAAAGATCAACATGACAAATAAATAGAGAAGTACACTGACTACGTATGTATATAGATAGCTTTAATTCTAAGTAATCTCAGAAAACTAAAGTACCCTGAATCTTGTTTGCCTGAAAACCGACACGAATTCCACGATGATAAAATACGTCGGATCTAGAAACGGTGCTGCACCGGTGCGTGGCTCCATGTAAATTGCACAGTGTAGTCGCGCCGAGAATCCCGTCTGATTTACGTAACATCGCGATAGGGCAGGAAGTCTCCGCGACAATTCACGCCTAGTTTCATTGAAAATTTCAAACGGCTGGGAAAACTCGGCTGGTCTAGGCGCGACTACATTTTTAAATAAACAGTCCAATTATTCTCGATTTCAGGAGAATCTGGAAAATGTCAAGCGAGGTACCAAATTGACTTTGGCGAAGCTGAAATTGCTACGAAACCAGGTCGTTTCAGCGCCTAGTTCCTTTCAAATTTCCAAGCTACGAAAACTGTCCGGGTATAACGACACTTTTACATGAAAACGAATCTAAACGAATACAAACGTAATTTAAAAAAGTAAGTAACTCACGGCGCGTTAAATGTAAATATTACAAATCATACAACGATTTTAATCGTAAAAGTAAAAATAATATGTGGGTAAATAACACGTTAAACTACCAAATTTTACGAAAATTCTAAAAATATTAAAATAAAAGAAACGACCGTTTTACGAAGCAGAAACTGGTGCGAAAGTGAATCGTTTTCAACGTAGAATCGTAATTCGGAAAAATGTTTGGAAAACGAGGTAAATGGTGAGTGTTGGAGAAAGAAAAACAGGGGGAAACAGGCTGTTAACGTCTAATGAATGGATCGCGACGAGTGATCTATTCCGCGTCTAGGATCCTCGTAGATCTCGGGCTGCCACGCCCGGACGCGACAGAATTTAAAGCGTCTATTTATAAAGAGTGAACGAACGGCATGGTACCGGGCAACGTTAAAACACATCGGGTCAGAACGCGAGCGTAAACGTGCGATATGCGTGCACATTGTGCTGATCCGGTTAATTCTGGGATGGAGCAAAGAGGAGCAAAAAAGGTAGGGAAAAAATGAAAAAAGGAGAAAAGAGAGGGAAAAAAGGGATCACCGACATAATTCGTGTTCCGTGCCTCTCATATTTGTGGCTGGCTATAAATATCCACGGCGTGCATCGCTCTTCTGCAAACAGAGCAAAAAATAAAACAAGTCGACGTTGGAAGGAACTGTTCGCGACGAAATGCAATTTTTTAACGTCCCGTAGTTTTTACGCTCGTAAACAGCTTTGTTCTTCGTCGACGAAATTGCGACAAACGAGGAAACCGCTCGCTGGAACACGTTGGCAAAAAGCTGTGCACGCTAATTCGCGTTCGAACGATTGAACGCTATTTCATTCTTCTTTAAGGGGTATCTCCATAATCTGTGTTTGACCAACAGTCGTTGCTATTAAATCGCCCAATAAGTTCCTTTTCTCTTATTTGCAAGCTTCTACCGATTTCAGTGGCATTCTCGCTTACTTGTTTGCGATGAATATTTCGCAATTCCTATATACATTTTCGCATTGGCTTCAAATTTCACCAATATGATCATGATTTCCGTGTTTCATTACGACAAGAATGAAATTTTAAAATATCGTAGACAACGCGCACGATATATACGTAAAAGTTTCCTATGGTAAGCGTTCGAAATGCTTTCGTCAGCCGTTCTAAATTCGTGCGAGGGACGATTGTTCCAAAACGAAGTCGTTTCGCCCGGAAGTGGAGAGAAGGAGCGTGCATTTCTTCCTTTCGAAGGGACTTTCCCGTGCAGTTGCTTATTTAAGAAACGTCTGCTCTGAAACGAGTACCATCGGGTGTATTTTCGTCCCTCGGTATGAAAGCGTGGTAGAAAATAGTTGTGGTCGTGGTTCTTCTACGCTTAAAGAACCTCTCGATCGGAGATACCGTCCGACCGATGCAACTCCTCTATTTTTTCTTTTCCTTTTTTTTCCACCTATCGACTCGTTCCCTGCCTTCGTTTCATAATTCAAACCAAAGGATCTATCTTTCTTTCGTCGAATCGACATTTCCTGCCTCGTCTTCCAAGTAGACGATTCTACTGGAAATAAAGCAGAATCCTTTTCACGAGTTATCGAATTTGTTATATGCCGCTGTATACCACCCGTGCGTAATTCCATATCGCAAGAAATACGATAACATACAGCATGAAACTTGGAGGAGCACACGATCCAGTTGCCTTCGATAAAATCACCTTTCGTCATCTTAGCTCAGATAACTTTACCAGATGATAGTTACACAGATTTTTATACAAATTTATATTTTTACCAACATAATTGTAATATAACCTAAGTAGAAATTCGTTTTACTTATTAAATATTATAACAGATACTCCGGATATTGATTCGTGCATACCTGTGCAACCAACTATTAGGTAAGTTTCTTTTGTTTTGTAAGGAAATAATGGATACAAAACATTTTCCGTTTTATATGATTTTATCGAATTACGTATGATCCATTTTGTTCTATCAAGATAAAGATTACAATGTTCGACAGATTAGGTTTCATGTTTGTATAAAGATGCATCGTTGTAAAAGACGTGTCTGTAAAAGAAAGACGCTTTCCGGACAACCTAATAGTTGCGATTTATAGCGATCTTTCTGTTTCTTTCAGCCAGGAGCGAGTGATTATTAGCAACAGGCACCCAAACGATTATATCCGCTACTGGTTACAGTATGGATTTCCGGATCCTCAACAAGAAGCGAGTTACATAGCGAACAAGAATCTTCTTTAACGTGATATTTCATCGTCCCTCTACGTAACGACGTTTTCGAGTAGCGACCACTTTCAAACGGACAGAATTAACGTATCCAGTTGACAACAACGTCAAGAGGGAACAACATGGCCGCAAGTAATAATAATTGGCGGAAGCGAAGAGACGGAGAGGAGAAGAATTTGAAAGCCGACGCCCAACGTTAATCCCGTTTCAGTGGAAAGAAAGGCGCATCGGGAAATGAGAAAAGTCGGGAGAGGAAGCAATTGCGACTGGTTTTTCATGGTATTCGTGATTATTCGGTGGAAAGGGACAAAAGAAGAGGCAATACCGGCGGATGATGCGCCATGGCACAAGGCCCGTGTGCCATTCGTTTCTCCGTACCTGTGCATCGTTCCTCTTGTTGCACTAGAACGGTTGACATATTTCTTTTAGCGGTACACAGAGACGAGAAGAGAAGCCTAGCCGACGTTTCTCCTCCATTCTTCTTCTATTCCTTTGGCCTAGCAACGCCAGTCATTACCAACGCCGCCATCAACCACACGCTGTCATTGTCTGGACGCACTTTGCCGATGCACGCGACAACGCTCGTTTGAAACGCGACTTTAATTGCGTAACACCCAGCCGTCTGTCCGTTTTCACAGCGAAACGAATTAAGACAACGATCACGTGTACCCCATCGTTCACCGAGAACAGTTTTCATGCCATTCGTGACGCTCTAAAATAGTTCATCTCTGTCCGAGGCAAATTGGAAAGCAAAGGAACGAACTTGTTGCGCTTTGTTTTATTTTAAAGTGGATTTGTCGAGGCTGATTTATAGAAAACGATAAAAGATGATGTGATGTATCGATCGCTTGCAATAAAAGAGACATCGCGTATTATATGTACTTGGCATCGCTAGTGCGTGTATTTATAATTCAACTTCTGATATTCTCGGGTATTTATTTTATATGTATATATATGTGTGTATGAAAATATAGTAATATAGCTATAGCATGTTCATTATTTTATAAAACGTTCATTCTCTTAGAGAAACTGATGCAGAACGAAAAAAAAGAAAGTAATTATTACACGGACGTGCATCGAGAGCCGTGTGACCCAGAAATACAAATATTAAATCGAAGTTGAAAAACCACTTACTAATTGACGACTGAAGTATAAAACACGTGCCGGAGAGATTAAAATGAACAATATGCTAAAAAGAATATGTATAATATAAAGAAAATGAAAACGAGTCTTTGTTCATATACCTCGTAAAAGATCATTTAAAAAAATTCTTAAAAATACATCGTAGTGAATCTACGAAATTTCCAAGAAGAATTATAAACCGGTCACTTTGACCACTCTGCTAGTTCTAACAATATCAGGTTCATTTACCGCGAAACCCTAACTGTTCGTTCGCGTTCAACGATATTTCACGAGGGCGCTCACGCCCCTTCTTCCACTCCAGCTTGCTTGGACGTTTTCAGAGATTTACAGAAACGCATGGCGTCGATTCGGACGAACGTGAGTCACCGCCTCGATGCAGCGTGCACACGCATCTTGGAAAGAAAGAGTCATTTAGGAAATTGACCGACAAATCGATAAGTAAGACGATCTCTAGGGAGAAACGAGGAAGGGCGTACTCGTGATAACAGCAAATTAAATTAGAGACCGGTCTATCGCAGTGTTGCGGCCGATACCAGCATCGAACCAGCTTACGAATTTTCAGTCCATATTGGCTCAGGTTAAATTTCTTTGTAAAATACTGTGTGAATCTGCCAAAACTCTTCTTCTCTTCGCTCCACTATCAGAATCTGTATACGTCGAGATATAAACTTGGCTGAAATTATTTTATCATTGCACAAAGAAGCTAAATTATTAGCTACAACGTTTTTCCTAATAATCCATTGGCAATATCTTTTAACGATTTAGACGAGGATTGAAATTATTTTGTTATTATACGAAGAAACTAATCTCGATAATTAGTCGCCACGGATTTTGTGCTCGAATTTAAAGAAGGCCAAGCTGTGTGATCGAAATTCACGTCTGTAGTTCAAGTCTGACCACCTGCCTCTAAAACTCGAAGTAACATGTACGTGCATATCTACACCTTGCAACGAAGAATCGTATTTCAATCTGCATCCATCATGCTCCTCGCTCTTATTTATTTTTACAAACGTTATTTATTTTTATGGATAAACAGCTGACCTGTAAAAATTGTGTTTGTCTTCCTTCGACTCGTTACAATACGAAAAATACTAATACTTGAACAAAGCATCCATTTATCTTTCGATCTCACAATTCAAAGGTCTTAGATCTTCCCTTGAGATTCGAGGTTCGACCATACTTACAAGTAGATGTCGAATTGTTTGAGTATCGTTAATACCTCTTAACTCGAGGTACGTTGACCTCCGATCAAATAACACGCGGCCAAGAATTATCTTCGGATTATTCCCGGCAAACGAAACGAGTAACGCAGCGTAGCCCGCTGCGAAGTCGAAATAAATTTGACCTGTCAGAAATTCGAAGAACGTTCCATCGACGAACGGTTAGATAATAGAGGGAGACACCGAATCGGATAATCGAAATTTATCGCTGGAGTGTAGGTACCGGAAACGCTAGTATCTGGATGATCGCGTCTTTAGAGATGCTAGACACGACTCAAAAGTCTGACGCGATGGTCTCTTTTCAAATCGAATTCAAGCATTCGATGGACCGCCCACGTACCAGTCTCGAGGACCACGATTTTATGTAAATCGCTACGCCACCCACGATCCAACGAATCCCGACAGATTCAACGAGAGCTCGAGGCACCGTCTTTTGAAATCTAAACGAATAAAGACTACAGGCGAAGAATATGTACGTGATAAATCATATTTTCTACATCTTACGGAAAAAGCAATTTTAAAGGTCGGTAGTACGTTGGGTATCGATCAACGTCATCGTTATTAAAATTATCTTTTCACGCTTTACATCATCGAGTTCACCTAAATTTCATTTATCACTACATAGAGATTATTTTATACCGCGTTTGAAGAATTTTCCGATTCCGAAACTGATAAGTTTGTCTAAATCGTCGTGCAATGTTCGAATCGAATCGATAAGATCGTTGGAACTTTCTTAGAAATTGAGCGTCTTCTTAAAGATCCCGTATCGACCGTATCAGAGGTCAAACTAATTAAAAGTTGCGGGCCGAGTCGAGGGAGAGAGTTCGCTTCTGGAACGGTTCACTCGCGAATAAAGGAAACGGCCAGTCGGCCCGTGAGTCACGTTTATTGTTCATCGTTTAGCAACCCACGACGCCTTTCTCCGTTTGAATTAACGGCTCCCCGGCTTTTCGTTGTCCGTAAAGGAAATGAACAACCACTTGTGCAAACGTTACACACGTTCTGCAAACGTGCTGCTTGCATTAATATTTGGAGAGGAAACTTCTCATAGAAACTAAACAGTTTTTGGTGGGTTTAACGCGGGGAGAAAATACGCTGCTTTGCACGTTTTTTGCATTTACAGTTTCTTATAGGTTATTATAACGCAGATTCCAAAACCGCGATAGATATGATAATTCAGTGCGATCAATTTTGGGATGTTAGCTTATTTTCTGGCGACCAAAACGCGGTAACATACCTTCGAAAACTAACGAAAATAAGGTCAGAGCACTTAACCGTTTGGATGTCAAACAGCGCGATCGCGCTGTTTAGATTTTGTATCGAAGAGTTCCGATACATTTGAACGCTACGAACGACTGACGATATTTTGTGTTTCATTGTTATCTTCTCAATAATTTTTATTGAACTAAACTTGAAATATTTATAGGCTAATAGTACGCATATATAATGCTATAGATGTATTTCATAAAATAACAAATACGACGAACATTATTGCGCCGTTTGTTTCTCTTCACAATCGATTAAGACAATTTCGGGATTTTTCGATGCTGTTTTTTCAAAGACTCCTGGGACTCAAACGGTTAAGGACACAAGAAACGTAATAATTCAACATAGTGCATAGACGTACTTTTTGGAATAGATTTCTATCGACAAACGCCTTAATACGGTGAAAAATAATTGTCAAATAGTGGCTTTTGTTATTTATTAGTTACTCAGATCACCCTGGCATCCGGTTTTATGCAAGTTTCTCTAGATGAAATATTCGAAAACATGCTTTCTTAATGACTAATTCGCGCTCCAAAAATAATCTTCGATTCGACGAGAGGCGTCACCATGGTCGTTGAGCTAGCGAGCTAGTGGAAGCCCGGCTCTCGAGAAAGATCAGCCAGTGCGTACGGAATTTTCGTTGACTCGACACACTGGATGACTCACCGACACCGTGTCACTGGTGTCACTTTGCGCGCGTAACCCGGTCGTCTATCGAGACCGCCTCGAGTTATCGCGGCTGGGTACCATCCTTTGTATCAATCAACGAAAATTAGATTCTCCTTCCCGCCTCGGCGTCGCCGATATAAAAGAGGCGCAGCCTTTCTCGACTTAATGACAAAATGGTGGCGGAAATTGGATCGTCGTGGACGAGAGTAGGATGACGCGAAATTGTTTCCTCGTAGATGGCTCGTCGGGCAATGAATTCACGGTGACCCACGTCGTGTAACCAAGAGGACGACGGAGATTTGCTCGCGGAAACGCACCCTCGTCAAACGTTTCTTTTGTTTTATCTTTCGCCTTTCGAAACGACTCAATTACGACGATCATAACGACCACGACGTACGACGAAACGTTTATTTCCAGCAGAGTCGAATTGCGATCTTTGTTCACGGGATTTTGTGTCCAAGTAGATTTCACGCGTACATTTGTATTTCCACATTTTCGTAATATCGTCGACATACAGGGTGATACAGAAAATAGCTTCAGAATTTTAGAAATACCGGATTCTATCGAGAGGACCAATTTCGTTAAAATTACGAATTTCAATATTTAGCGAATCACAAGATTATCGTCTCCTTCGTTTCGTGTACCATAGAGATAAACACCGCGACATTTCACAGACTTGGTTTCGCGTTTGTATGAAGGTGCACCGTTGTTAAAAAACACGTTTGCGAAAGAAAGACACTTTTCGGACAACCTAATACACTGTCCTTTGAAGCAATTTATCGTCTATCGCTCTTCTCCAACTTGCTTCCCTGTTGTGATTACTGGAAACACGAACAACGTCACGAAACTGTCCGATATTATACTCCTATCGTCTCGTTACAATAGCAAAGAAGTTTCAAAACGTTTTGCATATAAAAAAGACATACTTACTATAATGAACGTTCAACTACTTTCGCTAGTCGCTATATAATACATAGCGTTCGTTTCCATATAATATTCGAACAGACGAAAAAGACGAATGAGACAACTTTTCCCTCTCGATAAGATTAACAAATATGTTTTAACAACGCGAAAGAAAACGTTGATATCGGGCCCGTATGTTTGCCAAACGAGGGGACCGTTAAAAGGAAAGTCGCGTAGATTCTTTAACGAGCGCGCTAATTACCCGTTCCTTTTAGAAATCTATAATGGAGTGGAAATTTGTTCGTTTCCTTCGGGCTAAACACGTCATTGGCCTGCGCGTTGCTCGTCTCCTTCCAGTGCTCGTAGAACGCTTCTTTATAGGAGTCCATCCATACGATGAGACTGCGTTATAAAACGGAACGCGTGTCGACGTTGCGCGACGAATCGCGAGTCAGCGAGACAAACAGAAACTACATAAATGAAAATGGAAAACGAGGCTGTGCGAGATTGGTCGTTCTCGAGCGAGGAAAGTCTGCACGATTTATCGTCGATCATGAACGACGCTCTCGTGCGGATACAAAAACGACGCGAGAGATGTTCCAGCGAAAGTGCCTCTAACGGTCGGACCAGACGAAGAAACGTATACCGCCTCCGGTATAACGGTATTTAAATGAACGGAATCGTTCGATCGACCGGACAAAGAAAGAGAAAAGGTGGGAGAGGTTCGCGTTTCCTTAAAGCTGCGTCCTCACTGTACGAACAACGAGCGACTATTCGCTGTCTGTTGTCGCTCTAGGTTTTAGTAACAGTTTTGCAACGGTAGTTCGAGTCACCTAAGCTTCAACGTGTTAAAATTCCACGTCCTGTTTTGCGACCAAGTTTTCAGGACAGAAAAAACAACTAAAGAACAAAATCACATAAAAGCTCCGCTCCCCAGCGGCTTAAATCCAAAGAATATATTAAAACAGAAAAAATGTAAACACATAACATAGTATAGCTACGTCGTACCGTCGCGTATCGGTACTTTTGCCTAACACATCTTATCAAAATTCATGGTTTATTGTAAATACCCAAATGTATTAAAATGTATCTTGGTCTAATAAACGTTATTTAAAAAAAAAAAGTGTTAAAATTCCATCTTAAATTTTGCACAGAATAATCGAGCTTGTTGCAAGCGTACGTATTATGCGGCGCCATTAATCTTTATTCCAATAACGAAAGAAAACATCGTCTATTTTAAATTGTCTCTTCACTGAACCAACAACGACTAATTTTTAATATAAATACAGTGGCACTTTTTGCGTTTCTGAAGCAACGTAGTCGGAGGAATATTTCTATATCCCTTGTTTCCTTTCGATTTTAAAGCGACATTTTTCCCTCGCAATAAACTATACACCGCAGACATTCGTTCCTCTCGCTGCGTGTTTCTTATTTTTCTGTTGTAACGGCACTCGACAACAAAACTTTCCAACGGTTTCGTCAATACAAATATATCACCGAAGCGTAAGTGCCGATAGGCCTAACGAGTCATCCATATCCCTACGGTCCTTCCGCTGAATATTTGGAAAAGGACGTACGTGGCAACGGTCGCATACGCTTAACGAATACGTGCGTAGTGGGGATATTGAGGGGCGAGAAAAAGAAACGGATCGGATGAAGAAAACAGTTGAGTTGTAACCAATAAGTGAGAATCGTCGGTTACAATCGAGAGTTACACGTAAAGAGTCGAAAGCGAGAATTGTTAATAAATATATTGTTAAACACCGCTGAGTATTTCTTTGACACCCTACACGTTCTACACCAAATCACCTCACTGGTAGACTTTGCTGCTCCGAACAGCGACGAGCAGCAACATTCGTTAGGACAGAAACGGGAAGAAACACGGGGAAACATTAAACAAGCAGCAAAGTTTTCAAGACACACAAGAAATCACAACGTTCCTCCGTTGTTGCTTCGGTGAGGACGCAGCTTAAGGCGATATGGGTGACGGGTAAATGGACGAAGACACGTCAAACGACGAGAATCTATCACGAGTCGATAAGTCGCGCGCAACTGAGAAAATTGAAAGCGGAAAAGCCGAGAGATCGGTGCGGTACGACTCGTGCGACGCGTTACGCTAAAACGTCGTCTCTCGTGTTTCCTGACCTTTCCACCGGGTCAATGACACTCGTTAAAGGGACACCGAGGACACGTTTTGCTCGTTCGTCGTTAGCACGCGCAAAATGAAAATCTTCTGTAAGAAGGCGCGTGAAAAATATTCATAAATGTCGCTGTCTCGTCTTAGGTGTTAGGCTACGGTCACGGTGAATGCGTATTCGCGCTAACTGTCATTGTGTCAAAGCACTGAAATATGTACATGCATAACGTAATAGACTCCTGCTCGACAGTTTTCTAATTTAGACTCTGTTTGGAGAAGATAAAAACGAATTAGATAGCACACTCTACGAAGTCTGCTCGAAATCCGAAGATATTGTACATCGTCGAGTCATTCATAGCGTGCAAGGAACCAAAGAAGTATTGGGTTGGCAACTAAGTGATTGCGGATTTTGTCATTAGGCAGTATTGACAAATTCCGCAATCACTTGGTTGCCAACCCAAAATAACAACGATATGTATATCGCGACTGATCGAAATGACGATCAAAAGACGAGACATAACAAGATAGACAAGGAGAGAATTAATTTTGTTAAAAATTAATGACATTGTTCTTATAATATCGAACATGATATGGGTCCTTTACGATCCAACGTTTCGAACGAAATGATAATTCTGAAAGGTCCTCGTAGTTTCCTAATAACTTTCGAGTTTCCTGAAATTTTCGTAAGTGGCCTAACACTTATGATCGATGATAGTGATATTTCGCATGTATACGGTACATAGATTCTTACGAATAATAGGCATGCATATAAATCTTTAGACGTTTTATTCGTCGAAATGACAGATCAAGAGAACACACAAGAGAATCCGCTATACATCGCAGCCATACTCGAGATTTTAACTCGGCTTCGCACCTCTGATGCATTCGACAAGTGCTCGCCCGTCTGAAAGTCACCGTCGATGTACTTTGACGTGGTTGCAGTAGTCTCGGTTGTGGAGTAGTTTGACGCGGTTCGAAAGCCGAGCGGAGAAGAATGTTTATCGACAGAAAGAAATGACTGTGAAAAGCGTTTTTACCGGGAGGAAGATCGATCGTGGGTACGGACCGGCTTTCGAAGACGTCGCTGGCCCACAAAGTACCGTTAAAATATTTTATTGCGAAGGATCTCGGCTGTCGGTGGATTTTTCTGTCTCTCTGGCTGCAGCTCGCCATCAAAGAGCATCGGAATGGATTGTCGGTGCAACCGGAGGCTTAGGCCTAGACAACGACTACTGAGAACTTTATATTCCCACGCGAGATGGAAACGACTGGTTCACCACTGCGAACCTAACGGGTGACCTCGGTACATCAATCACCAATCAAGCGAACTTCTTTGAAAATAAATCGTCTATCGACGTCTGTATCTTTTTTCCTTCTCTTTTATTACAGTCAGCCCTCGTTTTATACTCCCGTAACTGTAGTCCATACGTAGCTACGATAGGATACCTATTGGCTTCGTACGAAACGTGACAGTTAATTTAAAGTATGAAGAAAATAATTGATGGATCAGAATTTTATACGTAAGAAGCAAAAATTTGTTGAACTTGTCGATCGTAAGAACTATATGTTGACCTGCATAGATTTTTAATGTAAATCCAACGTAGGAAACTGGAGGAAACTGATTGAATAATTAGAATTTTACGCGTACGAAAATTTATTAGATCCACTTGAAAGAGTTACGGTATAATAATCATTTGTAATAATCATGTATTGGCCTCCACAGATTTCTAGTTTAAATGCAATTCCAATTATTCCGGATTATTTAGAATTTGATGTGTACGAGGAAAAATTTGCTAGATCCATTTGAGAGAGTTACGGTAATACAGTCAGTTATCGTAATTGCTTTGGCCCCTGTAGATTTCTAATCTAAATCCTGTATAGGAAACTCCAAGAAACCGCACGCATACTCGCATGCACGCGTCTATCCGTAGCCCACACAAGAGTTTCATTATCGAGGACACCCGGTATAAAAACGGAGAATCACGCGCAATGTGCGATAAATAATACATGAAATTATTCTGTCGACGGTTAGTCCGTAAGATGTGCCTCGCGAATGGCTTTTCTATGCTCGTTTGCCACAAACGATCGACCGTCTGTCGTCTTTAACGAGGAATGCCGGCAGTTCATGCCGACAAAACCATTTCCTACTGTGGTTACCTGGCTCGCGAGTTTGACAGTTTTCCGCGTTTTTCTGTTTCCGTCCAGACCGCGTTTTTCCCCTCGCCAATAAACCTGAACCAATCTCCGAGCGTTTAAATACATTTTTCTTTCATAGTCAATTTATAAAACAGTCAAACCGAGAAGCTTCTTGCAGATTTTTCTTGCACTAATACGACGAGTCACGTCGGTATAATACAACGTATCATAGAAATATATAAGGAATCTGTCGTTCGATCAGGTTCCAACGTCTATCGACTATTTTGAAAGAAAAGTTTGGAAGCGAGCGACAGGACGACGATAGGAACATCGTCGGAGACTGTCCCGAAGAAGTTTTCCAAGCGATCGGGAACGGCGGAATACTTAAGGAGCAAAGTTAATCGTATAAAATGTGGGTTGAACGAGCAATATCTTTCGAACGAAATGCTCGCCGACCTCGAAAGTTTTTCCACGGGCCAGTGCTTCGTTCTCGCGGCCGCTTCCAAGTTCAGCATATCGTTCCTTACCAAGTTTCTCGGTCGAGCCGCCTTCGCAACGTAAATTCCTTGCAATCCCCTGCGCGACGTTCTTCGGTTCCCTGTGATACAACTTCGTGAAAAAGCATTCCGAATTTTCATATTCGTTTCAAGGAAGGATTCAGGTGTATGCAAAAGTTCTAGTCTCTTCTTTTCCATCTCCTTCTATTTATATGTGATATACGCAATGCAAATTAACGTTCGAAATATTTTCTCCTATTTTCCACGATTCTCGGACAAGTTTCCGATTCCGTCGCGAAATTAGACGTTGAGACATTTTCGTATTTTTACCATTTCCAAAGTACTGTCTAGTAAGTTCGACTAAAGATGCATCGACTTGAATAGGTGATATCCATCGGTGTGAAATCTGCAGAGTACCATCATCATACCGTATCGTGATCATTGTTGTTTGCGTCGCGAGATTATTGTCGCCAATCGATCACGTAGTTGGCGTTCAGGATAGAACGATAGCAACCAAAGAAAAGGGCACAAAAAGGCGAGAAATTATATCGATTAAAGGTAATTATACGCGAAAATTTGTAAAATTTGTGAAAGTATTCGAGTATACGATGGAAAATTCGCATGAAAATATTATGCGCGTTACGTGAGACTTTTTTAGATTTCGTTTGCATTGTAGATGAGACAGGACTGTTACGATTTTATTGGTGCAATTTGAAATCCATCCGAAAATGTATGTAGAGATTATTAAAATTGAAACGATCGTCTAACACAATGTAGTAGGAGTTTGCGATAAGAGTAGTGATAATTAGCAATAAGAGCAACCAAGTCGGAGAATCTAGAACGCATCGTGGCGTAGGTTGCAAGAACGGCGTATGAGTGAGATAAAGAACAATGTAGCCAAGTCCATTTCAAGGCCGACCGGCTGAAATTAATAAATATACTATACTATACCGTATAAAGATTACAACGTAATTATTGCGAATATACAGTTAATTAAAGATATTAGTACACAGCACGAACAATGTGGCATACCGATATATCGGATAATCGACTGTTCAAATATTTTGACGATCTTAGCGAAGTGTACGTTTGCGATAAGTATCTCGTAATTTCCAGATCAAATTATCAGACACGTTGAACATCTCCTTAACATAATCATGATTGTCGTTCTCGTTACGACGAAATTTCAAGACCTTCCGTGTAGCACACATAGTACACTCGTAAAGAGTTTCTAAATATTCAAACGATATCGTGAACCATCGTCTAGCGGACCAGGAACTAAGAAAATAACGCGAATCTTCTTACACGTAACCACGTCATACCGCGGCTCGCATTCCGCAAATTAGACGCGGATAACGAGAAAGAAGCACCGTTTTCCCGTTTCGCGGTTTTCCAGTTAAGCACCTGGCCTCTCGTGTACATTCTCAAAGCCGCGCGTCTCTCGTTCTCTAATTTCCGCCCGTTAGAACGTACGTACGTACGCTGAGTGATGAAAAAAGAAGAAAAGAAGTCTAAGCGCGAGTACAGGAAGAAAGAGAGGAAAGTATACGAAAAAATCGCTCCCACGCAAGGTATTATAATTGCAGTCCAACGACACCGTGTTATGTTAAAGTTACGCTTTATCGATGAACCAGCCAGCTCGCTTGAAAAGCTTTCGCTCTCTTATTGGTCAGAACACGCGTATTTGCGTAACGAGTCTCTCTCTCTCTTCCTCTCTCTCTTTCTCTGTACGCCGACGTTCTATTAGGTCACCGTGAAGTATTTATGCGGTTTTTCCGAGAGCCGTGCCACGAAGCTACGAAAGCGGTTATGGTATGCGTATATCCGTTTCTAACGAAGGATTGGAACGTCGTAAAATTTCTCTAATATAAATACATCGTGTCCTGTCACTGTCTAATCATCCAAAAATCTTCGATTCTTATACGATGTATCGTATTGTACGTCTTTGTACGTCGACAATTACACGATAAGTACAGTGAGGATTTTTCTGAAGGTGGAAAAATGCACAGGACGCACATAATATTCGAAGATATATAAAATGTTCAAGACGTGGCACGAGTTATAATACGTAGTAGGTGGAACAATTTTCTACCCAGCTTCCACATTTTTTAATTACGTTTCTGAAAATACGAATTAGTATAAATATCGATGACCTAGTCATAGAAGACGAACTGACGAAGAAGACATATAATACGTGTATCTACTGCCAAAATTAAACAAAATCAAAAAATTGCCGTATAATATAAAATTGATCGATAACGTTGAATTTCAGCATTGTTCCTATGCAAGATACGAGAAATGTGACTTATCCCGTTCTCTTCCAGCGATCTTCTATTAAAATTAATTTCGTATAAAAGACGCGGATCGTAAATTACATATTCGATCGTTGTAAAAGGAGGTCGCGATTAAGAAAAAGTTGGGAAACGCTGTGTTGGAGGATCCGGCCGATCGTATTTAAATTGCAGGTCCGTTGACAGGGCGTTACTAGGTACAGAAAATTTAGTGTGAAAATCGTAGGGCGCACCTGCTCCTTGTGCCATAAAGAAACGAGGAACGGGTTGCAGAGAAACAGCGAACCGGTCCTGTTAACCGAACCTTGCGAGCCTGCACCGTCCGTTTAAACCGTTACGTAGCTACGACCATCCAGAAAACCGGTAGGACGATAATCGATGACCGGTATATCGGCTGTATACCATTTATACCGATATAACCGAGCCGGCACCACCCACGAGCTATTCGAATAAATCGACAAGCTTGCTCGTCATCGTTGTAATGATAACAAAAGGAGTTAATAGCGAGGCTCGAACGAATGCACAAAGAGAAATATAAAATCGAATCGATCTTGGTATCGCGACGTTCACGGTTCTCGCGATGAGTAAGCATCCGGAGGTCGATTGTAACAGGAAAGGTCTCGAACGCGAGGATGAGATAATTGCTATTGAGTTTATTCTTCTTCGCCGTGGAAGGCGGTGCCAAGGATAGTTTATTAATTTTCCAAATTGAATTTCGCCGATCTCGTCCCTCTCCGTCGTCTCGAAGAACCTGGTACTTTTAGAACGATCGACGAATCGAAAATCATCGATACACGCGGTGGTGTGTAGGCAAAGATGTTGAGAATTTGAATTTTGGTGGCACACGTGCGTACAAGTTTTATGGATCGCGTATAACGGACGATTAAACTCTTTCGATACATTTCACCGGAGCGGAGAAGAGATGGAATCGGGTGGAGTCGTTGGAACGAAGCGCGGTTATCGACGTGACTTCCGGTGCCGTCGACGCGTTCAATTTCGGATTAATTGCCACAAACGCCTTGGTCCCTCGCTCGGCTAATTGGCACGTTAATTGCTCTCGTCGATGTAGCTTCAACGCCACCATGAACCAACCCGCGCTCCTCCACCTGTCATCGACTAATGTTGCAGGTAACACGAGCAGGATTACCAGGATGACAAGCCTTTATGCAACTACAGAAACAGCTGTGAGCTTCCACTTCGAACGCTTACTTTCGATCGCGCGATTCTTATTTTTCAAGTTAATTTTGTTCATTATCATATACAGGGAAAAGGTGATTATTTGTCTTTTCGTTTTATCGCTACAAGATTAAATAACTCGATCCTCATCGATTAAATTTATATAATTCTATAATTCCCGAGATACGAGAGTTGAACAACCTTCAACGAGGACTCGCGAGAAGATGGCAAAAAAGGAAAAGAGAAACCGCGTGTTGCAACGGGCGTTATCATTTTCCCGCAGGAAACCATAGCAGCCCACAAAGAACGTGAAAAGAGTTATCAAGTGGCTCTTTAATTGATAACAGTCTCGCGATGGTTCCCGGAGTCTCGTCTATTTCCGGCGATGCAGCGTCGTCGAAAAGGCCTTTCAAGCATCTCGTCGGTTCGTTAAATATTTAAACGAAGTTGACGCCACGCGAGGAATATTCGTGAGCGAGGATCTCAGCATCGTGATCTCGCGATTTCCACCGCCTTTTTCCCGCCAATGACCCAACGTTATTTTAAGAAAGTTCCATCCGCCGAAACGACTTTCGAGTTCGTTTGGATTTCGAGGAAGCCAACGAGACAGAGAATGGAACGATACCCGAGAACTGTGCTTCGAAATTCCACGGAGAATTGGCGTAACGTGCCGGCGTCTCAGCGCGAAAACGTGCTATTAGGGCCAGCGACGCGAATAGAAAATTCCTCTCTCGTGCAAAGCGTAACACACGTCGACCGACTGCCGTTTCATCGACACGAGGCTCAGCTACCGTCGAAAATACGTCGCCTCTTCTCGCTCTTCGTTAAGAGATAAAAACGGTTTTGGTCGAACTTCGTTTTTGGCCATAACTCGTCCATTCAGCGCGTTCAAAGTACCGAGACTGGCTCTACTTTGTTTGCTTTGGTCACCTTAAATGAAACGCGGGTGAAATATCTTTACACCTCTCACCGTACATGAATCATCCGCGATGCCCATTTAATTTGTAAAGTGCGACTTCGTCTTAAAGCGATTACAAACTAGAAGAAATACGTTTACCGGTTAAGGAAGCACGAGAAGAGCCACAGTTACAGCCACGCTACACCGTATCTCTTAAATTCCTATCTTCAAAGCGAACGAGCAAGCTGTACTCGAACGACCGTTGAAGACAAGTGTTCCAAATATGCACAGCGAATTCCTTGTTGCGCTCGCGTGCAGTCCGCGACACGAGCCGATCGGTCGGATCGTTTGCGCGCACCGACCAACCATTAGTAGGACACACGGATTGCGCGAAACGGGAGGGGCGGCTGAGCCAATGATCCGACGTAGAAGCATCGAGAGAAAAGAAGAGGAAAAGAGACGGTGTATCGAGACGAGAAAGCTCGGGAGGAAGATCGAAGAGAAAGGACGAGGTGTTCCCAAAGGGAGAGAGGGAGAAGAAAAGAGAAAGAGAGGGACGAGAGGGGAGAAGAAAGACGTGAAAACTCCTTCTCGAGGCGTATGAGAGTCGATCTCAGGGCGGATTCCCACCAAAGGATCGGTCACGACTTAGGGTCGCCATAAACGCCATTCGTGAACATTGCCGACGATTGGATAATACGAGTTTCGCTATCGTCCTCTCGACGTATCCACCCTGCAACACGGAGCTACGATCATTACGGTTCTTCATGCAAAACGGTAACCTCCACTCTGAGAGTAGAACGCACGCACACCCGCGCTCCTCCATCTACCGTAACCCGAGCGCAAATCCGCGTTTACGTAGCCTCTTTATCTTGTCAGTGTACCCGATACACCTTCAGCCAGCTACGATAACGATTGCATCGACACGAGTAGCCGTTCATCTTGTTCCCCTTCGGACCGGATCCTGTGTTCTGGTCGGGAAAGCTTTGCGAGCTTCACCGCCACAGCTTCGATACGAGTTGAGAAATTGCGGGTGATAGTCGGTGTCGTTGAAGGATGCTCTTGTTTGGTTTACCGAGATCGTATCGTAAGTGAGACGCTTCGATACAAATAAATTTCTGGTTAACAAGTTAAACTTCTCTGTCCAGCTGGAGGAACGAAACTACGATTATCTTGAAAATTATTATTCAGAGACAAATGTATCTGGACGTCTGCTAATTTTTGATAAGACGCGTTTCAATTAGACTGCGACGATCTTGGCCACGATACGAGCATAGGAGATACGTATAGCAGAGTATAACGACCTGATTGAATCAGCCGATTAACAGACAATGAAACTCGCAGAACCATTTCATCAGTGACAAGCTTTTCATCTCCAAATTCTCTTACCTTTTGATCACAGGTTAAATTGAAAAGAACCTTCTAAATTAATAGAAGGACTTTCAACGTTAATGCAGACGGCGATATTTAAATTTGTATGAAATTATCTTTTGTTCGTACTGTTGTTGCTTAAAACGCTGCGCATTCTTTCGATACCCGTCACAACGTTTTGTATACTTCGTTCCACCGTACGACAATACCAGATTAGAAACGTACGGTTCATATGTATATGAAATTACGTCCATCGCTGTACATAATAAACGCCTTACTGTTACATTTTTCAACGCCTTACTTAACCTTATAGTCTGCTGATTCTACAAAGACATAGCTGCATGCTGTTTCTGCTTAGGTATACATCGTTGATTCGTTAAGTCAAGCAAAATATCCATATACCTATCAACAGCGATATAACACGCAGTGATACGTAGTTGCAGAGCTCCACTGAACTTGCCAACTTATAGACAACTCTCGCAAACATCCATTTGCCAGCTAGTTTCTGCTCATTCTAGATACCACAATATCGCTGTTAATCGCGTGGAGGGTTGATCCCGCGATCGAGCAAATACACAAAGAGGATGGAGCTCGAGGCAACAATGGGTCCGGTCGACAATGAGCTCCCTGCACCGATACTCGTCGTCTGTCTGTATCTCCCTTCGATCAGTCCTTGTCCTTTCACCGGCATCAAGGATATCGCTCGACGTTGCGTCTGGCGCGCCATGGGAAACCGGATGAGGCAAGCTCCGAGTTACGACAGCCTCCATAACCGCGAAAAGTCGCATCTAATCCGAATACCTTTCTCCGTAGCGCGATGCACTCTCACTCTAAATTCCGCTCGTTCTTGATTCTCGCGCGGCTGCAGCCGAGCGCACGTGTACAGCTGGGGAGCACACGAACACAAATGCCATAAGGAAGTCATTAATCCACGGTGAATCGCGGCAGCTATCTTCGGACCGTTGCAGAAGGATGTTAGCGTGCTGCAGCGGCGACCCAGCTGCGAACACCAACAACACGTTCGCGGCTACCTCGAAGGACGACATTCCAACTAGGTGCTGCTCTACACGTCCTTGCCGCGATTCTTGCTACGTGTTTCGCTTCCGGCTGACGTTTTTCGAATTTAATTGTGACGCCTCGTTGGCTACGAACGTCGGTGTAGCAAGCAAAGGTTATTCGAGTCAGCCGAGATGCGACATCTTAAAATTGAATTTTAAACGTCGCACAGAATAATCAAAGTTGTATATTGCAAGACACCATTAGTCTTTCATACATCAAGGAATAAATAAGGAAACATGGTGTAGTTCAGGTCGGGCAAGAAATGACAGAAAAACGAGAAAATGATTGAAATACTCCTTTATAGTAGGACAAGGTAGGGCTGTTTCATGTAGCTTTTCTTTTTTTTTTTTAATTTAAAGATTCTATTGCACGGAATAATCACACTCGCGTATTACGAGATTAGTCTTCCATAGAGTAGCGAAAGAACGAGGAAATACCTTGTACTTCAGATCTAACAAGAAATATGAAAAACGAGAAAATGATTGAAATAACTTTGGAGTAAGACAAATTATGGTGATTCGAATCGCCTAACGTTCGACGTCTTAAAATTCAATCTCGAACTCTGCGCAGAATTAACTGTTGTACAAAGCTTCTTTCAAGTCGGTCTCATTTACTGGGAAAACTCGATCAAGCAAAATCTCCGTAACTCCAATGTTTTAGCTCTTCTCTTAAGAATCGAATTAAGAGCCGAGGTTCAACCGTAACAAGGAAAAAAAAGAGAAAAAGATGGGAAAAGACCGTTCCATCCAACACCCTTTTCTTTGGTGTAACAATTTTTCACGCGGTTGGAGATCAACGAGGCACGCTTTCGATAATAACAAGACAATCCGTTCGGTTCCGGGTATTCCAGCTCGCTCCACATTGCATTCAGCTAGGTCGTCGCCGACGACGAGTCACGTACTTTATAAGACCCGGTCGACGTCTGCCGGATGATTCTCGGAAGGCGTCTTCGCGCTTAATTTTAACCCACTTCTTTCACCTAGAGTTTCCAATACATGCACCCAGACAAAAGGTACCCTGAGCGCGTTACATCGAGCCGGTAATCGCGGTTAACAATCGTAACGGTTTCGCGGTAAACGGAAAAGCAAAAGATCGGTGCAGGTAATTAACTGGATGAGAGCTGAATGGAATTAACGATGGAGAGTGGAGTGACGAACGAGTACGGCTCGAATTCGAAAGGGATTTCAACGATGAAATTCCATCGCATTGGAAAAGAGCGAGAGCAGGCGATAAGTAGCCCGGAACAATGGCCAACGATAAGATTTCTATTCCATAGCGGAAATACGTGGATACAGGTGTTTGGAAGGCGATAGAACGCCGAGACAACTATCGATCGTTTCTCAACACCGGCAACACTCCGATGTTTTGAGGTCGTCGTCCTTTCCAGGTACGCGCGAGTCGATAACGCGCGGCTTACTCTTCTCGAAACTAACGCGACTACCAAACCAACTACTCCACATCGCCCATTAACTCTTTCACGCTACAGATGAGATCTAGAAATGGAGTAACGCTTCTGCGATAGTCGATAAAATTCTATCTCTATTTGCTTCTCCTAATCCCCGTTTACTCTCCCTAAACAGACTAGAAACTCGCTCGAATTTCCACGCTACTAATCTTCCGAACAATAGCTTACAAATGCGAAGGCACGAGAGACATCGCGTGCCAGACCTTCCTCATTGTCTCTCGAAACAGTCAAAAGCACCTAAGGATTGAATATACTCGAAGTTGGCAAGTACGAAGAAACATACTGCACTGGCTAAAAGCCTGTAGCACGTATGTGTGCTAAGCGATTAGCAGATTCATAGCGAATAAGCTCGAAATACACGAAAAAGAGTAGAAGATTTGCCTCGTCGGTATCGATATCTTCGTACCGAGTCATCCTTATCCTCCTCGAGTTTCCCTGCAGCACTCTTTTCCCGCTAGTCACGCGCGTCCACCCCAGTCGTAGTTGTAAAGTAAAATAAGAACTTTGGTGTCATTTTTGCTTTTCTTCGGTTACTTAAAAATATTCACTTCGTTAACAACCTGTACACTCGCAACATTTCGACCTATGTATCTGGAGAAACTAGGAAGAGAAACTAGGTACCTTTCGCAACATTTCACCCTGCATTTTGCATCGTTATATCTGACAGTATTACTATTTGAAAAATTTACGACGATTGATCGTCGAATTAGAACGCGGTAATCAGCGTTTGAAGTTTAAACGGTGCAAAGAGCGTTTAACATTCTCTTAGCGTCGTTCGCGCGTTGTTCTTTACTTTTTCCTTTCGTGGGCGAACCTTTGCACACGCGTGGCAACGAAAAGCACGCGTCGAGTACTCGGCAAACATTAACAGAAAAGGGAAAGAGAGAGAGAGAGAGAGAGAGAGAGATAGAGAGGAAGAGGGAAAGTGACGAAAGGATCAGGGAGACGGAATGGAACGTGGGCGTAGAGTGTCTGGATATGTAAAGGGAAATGCAAACTACAGTGTCCGGGAAACGAAACGACTAATATACCGCTCGTCTCATTTTTGTTTCCTTCGCTTTCGCTCTTCTCGCCCCGACTATCTCGTTTTTCCTTAATGCGATTGTTCGCCCCCTCGCGCTTCGGCATCGCGCGCATCTTCCGCCCATTGTTCCAACGAATGGCATCGTTAATCGTGGCCCAGTTATGTCGCGATACCTCGCACCCTCGTCAGCGATTAATACGATCGGATGGAACGCAGCCGGCGATGACATCCAAGAGTCGGATTAACCCCTTAACGAACAACTATTCTTCGATCCAGCCGATCAGCAACGCGCAATTTCCTTTAACGCGATCTTGTTTCGACTATATAGTCGTTCTTTTTACAACGCTACATCTTACGTTTTTACTACCAAAAGATGGTCGTGTGGAATCTTCGTACGCACCAATTTAATATCAGCATCGACATTGTGCAACCTTCTGACTCGTGGAATCTCATATATATACTATATACACAACAACGTTTCAAACGAACATTTTTACACACAATTGTGGTCAAGAAAGAAAGTTCCAAACTGGAACTTCTATATGATCATTAGCGATGTTTTGTTAGGTCGCCCGAAAGGTTTCTTTCGTTTTATTAGGAAATAATGGATGCACGACATTTTCCGTTTTGTATTATTTTATCGAATTACGTATGATCCATTTTGTTCTATCAAGATAAAGATTACAACGTTCGACAGATTAGGTTTCATGTTTGTATAAAGACGCGTCGTTGTAAAAGACGTGTCTGTAAAAGAAAGACACTTTTCGGACAACCTAATACCACGTGCTTTCTCACAGCGTTGGCAACGATTTAACGATCATCCGTTTTGGAATCTTACAAAAATATAACAGTGCCACTTTTAAATTTTCCTTCGTACGTCGCCGCACCTCATCCCTCCCAGTTAATTACGTGTTACAAACTCGTCCTTGTTAATCTTCGCAAGATCCTTCTGCGAGGGGATTCGCCCTTCGACAAAAGTGTTGCAAAACACCGGAAGCCCTACAAAACGTTGCGATTCGCACGCGGCGATATCCTTCGAGCTGATCGGAAGAACGCACTCGTGCAGGGAAAGAGAGAAGGGTTCGTCCGGATCCCATTCGACAGGAGGGGGATGGACACATAACATGATTTTGGTCGAGTTCGTCGGACCTCTTGCGTAATACGGCCCTGAGCCCGTAGTCTTACAACGGTAATGGAAGCCTCTAGCAGGCTTCCTCCTACGGGCCAACAAAACCCGTTTCTTCTTACGCTTTAACGATCGTGTACGAGCCAGAATTTATAAGGGTCAGAGAGGTGAGGAAGGGGTAGCAACGAAGGAAACGCGGGCCTCGAGTCGAATGAAAATAAAGAGAAGTGTCGGGTATGTTTGACTGCATTAGGACAACGACTTCGCCTGCAACCGCTTATACTTTACAAGCAACGCGCTTATCCGCCAGGGAAATCCGACCAAGTTGTTCAGCAACTTCCAAGAAGAAAAACAACATGCTCTGCTTGGTATTTGCTAGAGACAAAATGAGCCGCAAGACAATAAAGTTCGCGAGACTGTGCTTGGGCCACAAAAAAGAAATCCATGGCTCTTTTAATGGATGGAGGAAGACAACGTATCGGCTAGGTTCGTCCCTAGTTTCTTCTGTCTTGTTTCTTCCGAAACTTTCAAATTATCTTTTTTAACCCTTCTCTACATTTTATCGTTCATACTCGATAGGTTGCGTTCAAAGATTCCCTTTGTACTTCGGACGTAATCATAAATTCTTCTGACCGATTATGACGTGTCTACTTTGATGCGTTACTACGTATTAAATTAAGTACCCGTACAGAATAATCGATTTTATATATTAATAGCAAAAAGAATGGAACGAAAAGTTCAGTTCGATGTGAAGTCTCAGAGATTGGCCCTTTGATCTGACCGTTCCCCTTTCAGCCCTTATTCCTCTTTCAATTTCAGATTATTGATAATAGTAAACTAGAGATAAGTATGGGACAGTTTTGAACTAAGTTTCGAATGTATATAGGATTAAAAAGAATTGTAACATGATATGGGAAACAATAGTTTCTTTGAAGATATGACACGTATTATCGAATACTTGAAACATATATTATACATATATCTCTATCAACGCTAAATTGAACAAAGCTAATACGCAAGTAGTATGAGCTTCATAGCTGTTCAAATGCTTTTGTGCTTGATAACACGACCGAAGATGTGACCATTTAACCATTATTTAAATAAGTAGACTCGTAGCCATTTTATACGTGTCGTATTAGAATCAAAACGGTTAAAATCGTCCGAACAACTCTAAGGGAAACGCTGGCGTAAATTCGTAGCATGGCTCGCTGTCGTGTCTTGACCCGAAGCTTAACCTCTCACCTACGGTATTCAACAAGCAGCGTAAAATCTCGGATACCGTGATATTCGTACGGTGAAAGGTGTCCCTTACAGGATGCCAGCGAGCCTCGTCGAATTTACCGGAGCGGTTTCGCAACCGCCTTCCTGCTCGCATCGTCGCGCGTTTGTGAAAAACGATATCTGCCGGAGATCGAATTTGCGGTAAACCTCGAAACCGCGGATCGTGATCGACGAGAGCGGTGCTCCAGTTCGCGGATGCAACGATCGTTGACAAACTGGATGGCAATCTCTCTACATTGTGACACGTGAAACGTCCATCATTCCTTATCGACTCATTTTACGTTCGTCTCGCATACCAATTTTAAATTACTACTCGTTTAGAGGAATTTCGGAATACAGGAGGGAATTTGTCTGCGTGTAATACGAGGAGCGAACGATAGATAGGGTTAAGTTATGCTGCCAGGAACAACCCTTTCGAAGCTTTTCTCACGTGAGAACCGGTAGTGCGCCGTGGAAAGGATGTGGGCGGTTTCAGGTTACGAGAATCCTCGCCACCTCTCGGATATTTATATTTGTACCAGATTCAGGCTGGTGCTCGCGATCTTGCCCTGCGCCGTGCCACTTTCCACACCAGGTAGTTAAACGAAATTACTACTTACCGTTAGCGTAACAGCGGACGTCGAAAAGATAAGCATTTACGAATGATCTTGTTTATCTCATTTGATAACGAGTTTTCCTTCGCTGTCTAGCTTTTCTTTTTCCAAACACCGGCTATAAGGAACTCGTTTCTCCTAAAGTATCGGTTACCGGGTATTACGTTCGAACTCGTTAAACGCGTACGTCGAGGCAACATTGCGAAAGAGTCTGTACAGTGGACGAGTGCCAAGCCACGAGTTTTAAGGTGTTCTCTTCGTCTAGGAGGGAACTCGTTTATGCAAATGTATTCGTCGTTCGCGATTGATCCGCGGCAGACGAACGTATCGCCGGGAACGAAAGAAAAACTGGTAAAATAAGGTTACCAGTCGACGACACGAGTTATTTTAATCGCGCACGCAATCTGGATAGAAGGCCGAACCGCTCTGGCAAGGGAGAAAAAATAAAAACGTAGGGTTATAGCAATGGGTGGGAGAATGGCAAACGAAGGAAAGGGGGTAGAGGAAGGGGTAGGGGAACAGGTAATGAAAGAAAGAAAGAAGGAGAGAGACGCATCGTAACGAGTCGCGTTTGCAAGGACAAGCAGAGCGTGGCCGAGCGGGCCAGTGCACATTGCATTCGTGTCCGCGATCTCGTCGATGAGTCTTCTCCGGGTCTGCACGTTCGCGTACCAGTAGACGAGAGTAGACGCGACGAAACACGACCACGTTTCACCAGATAAACACACGCTTCAACTGCCATTTGTACGAACTAGCTTTGAACGTAGATCGTGAGATAACCGAATGATAATTGCGGAATTTATATGGAAGCAACTTTTATCCGTGTTCGTCTTTTCTCGGAGAATCGAAAGAATCTTCAAAGTTTTTAACTTTCAATCGGTATCGTTGCATCGTAGGTGAACCACAAACGTTTGGATCGAGTTACTTCTTGATTCTACAACAGCTACTTCGTTTTAACTTGTATTTTGTATTTTACGTAATAGAGATCATCGATGGCATCGATTCAATATGAATTAAATATTACTTTAATATGAATTTAATATCACAACTTGATGTAACTCGATCGAGAATTAATTCCCGTGTAATACGTTTCATTTTTCTAAAACAAAATACTCCTCGTACTGCACGGTCACTCTAGGTGTATCTGTAATTATATCGTGTCGAAAAAACTGTGTTTAATCGTGAAATTATAGAACCGTTACTTGCAGTAAGTCTGCGACTATGATGACAATTTTGTAATTGAAACGTATCAAACAGAAATTTAAGATATCCAAATATCCTTTCGATTTCCTTTTTATCGTAAGCCCTTCCATTAAATGTAAATTAAATTTCACAATGTAAATTTTCTTTTTTTAAATACCTACTTAACT
The DNA here is from genome assembly GCF_024542735.1 of Bombus huntii. Taxonomy (NCBI): domain Eukaryota; kingdom Metazoa; phylum Arthropoda; class Insecta; order Hymenoptera; family Apidae; genus Bombus; species Bombus huntii. The sequence continues at coordinate 3,921,047 of NC_066245.1, read as the reverse complement.
CTTACAAATTTCTATCAAGCAAACGACCTGTAAACAGCTACTGTTAAACGAAGGCTCATTCGTTGGCCGGTAGCTGGATAAGCGAAGTTCACCGATCCGGTATACGGGTTCGAGTGATATTTATATAGAAACTGTATTTTCGCGGGCTGCGAGAAACGCTGCGCTCGAATATTCGGCGAATACAGAGGAAAGGCTCTCTGCTGCGATTTACGATCACGGAGAAAATGAACGGAGATACGCGAATCGCTTTCTAAACATCGGCCAACGAGATCGCATCGTCGTTTCGAACCGAAGTCAAACAGCCTGCCGTTCCTCTTGGTTCGATCCTCGCTCCCTGGCCTCGTCGAATCTGCTAACGGATCCGCGCAATTTCAGTTAATTAAACAGTTCGGCTAACTACACCGGTAATTGCGAAAATTACCGGTCGGTCGGCCGCGCGAATAGAGGAACCCGTTGAACGCTGTAACGCGATCCGCGTTCCATCTTCGCACGGTATCTCGCTTATCTTTACAGCCTATTTGCCCGCGAGAGGGAAATCTAGAGTTATGGTGAAAAACGCCATGGTCGGAAAAAGAAGAACGAATCGAGGTTATAAGGTGTACGCAGGTACACGCGCTCTTTTTGCACCTGTCCAACCGCCGAATCGCATGAGACGAGGTTACACCTGCGCGCGCCACCTGAACGTGTCACGTGTGGAAAACCGCCCCTGGGTACCGATAATCGATAGCAGTGTAATTAAATAATTTCAACCACGAGACGCATCCTACTTCATCGAATCGAGTGGAAACACTCTCGAGTGCGCAGATCCAGGGTCGTTTGTAATTTGCACCTTCGCGCTAACGAACCATCGATAGACGTACACTGGCGTGCGTGAGTATTTGGACACCGGGTGTAACTCGTTATATCTGTTACATTTTCACTGTTAGAGAAACGATCTCGTTTCTCTAGGAACGTTTCACCGCCGATGTAATTCTTTAACCCTTAACTGAGATCAAATATTCAGAAATTCTCACTTTTGTTTCAAAATTTACCAATATAATTAACGACAGTCGAGTCTCATAACGACACTAACGAAATTCCAAAATATTTAAATTCTCGTAATTTAATTCTCGATTAAAGACTCGTACGAGTGTTCGAATACTTTCACGAGCCACTGTACTGTATTTTCAACAATTTGAAAAGTCCAAATACTCGTAAACGTTGAGAGCGACGGAAACTCGGGGGAAAAAACGCGCGATGGAAGAAAAGTGAATAAAAATTGGAACGAGATCAGAATGTCTACATAGATTTTCTGTCTTACACGGATTCCGCGAAGCGTTTCCGCGGCCGTAATTACGGACGAGCAGGTAACGAGAGGGCCTAATTAGCCTAATGAAATCCGCTAATGAAATACGTTTGAGCAATGTGGCTCGATGGTTCGTACGCGATCGAACCAACCGAACCGATCGCGCCACGAGGTATCCACGAAAACACGATACCTGTACATACACGTTCCTCGTGCATTGTCTCAAACGATCCTCTTACTCGGTGACCATATAATGAACGATCGCGGAAGCGTAACGGAATTTCACGCGGTGTATTTCAAATTCGAGGCTTTTTCTGGAGCTGCTCGGTCTATATACACAGACTGACAAAAGTATCTGATTCTGTTTTAATAATTTCTAACGCTGTAGTTACGAAAAGAAATTCCGAAGGTTAAAGAAAAATGTATGTTTCGTATCTTGAAAATGATATATATATATATATAAGTAGACCGTGGATTTTTACGCACTTACAGGAAATTTGAAAGTACAAAATTACACGAAACGTATATCATAACATGACAAAATATACAAAGCATCTAAAATATAATACTTTCTACAATGCTTGGTAGATAAAACAATTTTCTACCAAGATTCTATGCTTTGAATTATATCCTCAACGATATGAATTTACACGAAGATCCACAGGCTACGCTTGAATTGCGTTATTTTCGATTTCCAGTATTTCATACCACCCAAGCTGTATACTATTTCCACGGTTGGTCTTTAATGGGTTAAATATGGAAAACATGGAGCATTCGAAATATCGAATTAGATCCTCCGCAATTGTTTCGAGCGATGATTGATTCGATTTCTAATCGAGCCACAGTTTTGCTTTTAACTATGGAAACAGAGCGTGCCCGTTAGACTCTGCTCCATTTTGACGACACAACTGATAAATTGGAGCACGCGTACGATAATAAATCACGTTGAACAAGTATCAACGATCTTATCCAGCGTGCATTTGCCTGCTTCCCTCTTGCGTTACAATGATAGATCGCCGGGCCGCGAGCGGTCGAGGAAAAAAGGAACACCCGGTGTATTATCATTTAGGCCGATCGGTTGCCTCGTCACGGAACCATGCTCGCTCGCAAGTGCACTGAAATATTCTCGTTAAACACAACGATTTCGAGCAACGTCCTCTCGATCATCTGGTTGCAACATCCTTAATAACGAACGCCTGTCACAGCACAAAGAACTGGAGAACTCGAGAACACGATTCACTGGGTCGCATTTAGCACGGCGAGCCAGACCATTCCACCTTCCGTGTTTCATTGTTCCAACATATTCGCGTTCGCTATTAATAGCAAAACCAATTGAAGCATCGTGAAAGTAACCGACCGAGTCGCAGTAGCTGTTCAATGGAATCCCGTGGCTCGACAATCGGAAGCACAAACCGAGGAAACTGGGCCAAGCCTTGTTAGCCTGACAACGTTTTCAACGACCAGCGACTACGGACGTCGACGATGCTTCTCGCGAAAAAAGATTTGGCGAGAATAAACTAGGGAAACTCGAAGTAACATTACAAACAAGTTAAGATGTTCGACTTCTCGTAACTTTTAAAATCGATACGTAACTTCGCTTATCAGTTTGTTGACAAGGTAAAGAGTTCTTCTATATATTCTGTAAGATTCTTCTATGGCCAGTACGTTAGTTTCTATAAAAAATATGCTCGGCGGTTTATTCCGCGCAAAGTTCAAGATTGAATTTCCTTTTTAATTTGCCATCACAGTGGCAGCATTTATTTGTCTTCAAAGTCTGACGGCGCCGCTGTGGCGGGCAGTAAATATTTATTGCTTCGACTAGCTGCTAGTGCCACCAGAGAAATATGCCGCAAAGGGTTAAGATGTTGGACCATAAGTAACTCAAATAACCCTAGCTCGCTGTATTTCTTCGTAAAGACGCGAGTTCGTGACCAGAGTATCAGAAATACGACGGTACATCTTCCGTGATGGTGAAAACCGAGGTTGATCCGCCGAGGACGAAATAACAGCCAGTATGTATCATTTCCGGCGTGGTCGACTGTTATCCTTCGTTTCGAAACTTTCTCCGAACGCAAACGCTCCATCCAGCCGCCGGAGGAATCGTTCTAGGCTACTGACCCGCTCGGGAACACCTTTCTAGACTACTCGGACCGCGGCATAAACCAGCAACGACAACTAAATAACTCGTAGTTCCTCAACCGTTCAACGAAGACGAAGTATTAATAGAACGCGATGTTAGAAGCCAGTCAAGTCGAAGCAGAGGCTGATCGAGTGCTTTGAAAAACTCCTTTGTCCACGAACAGTGACAACCTCCATCGAAACCAGTAGCTCAATTATATTGTAGTACGATACGCTACGTAAGCGAGAAATGTTTCGTTGCCAGTTCGTGATCAAATTGTCCTCATCTCGCTGAAACGTGTCAGTTGACCGTGAAACGAGCTCGTTTCCTCGGACTCGACCGTTCACGATGGAAAACTCAATACGGAGAAGGAGGCTGAAAAGAGAGAGAGACTGGGCGCGGTTATTCCAACGCCAGTCGATTCGCGGCTTTACGCTACAATCTCGTTTAGTACGCAATTCATCTGTACGAATTCATACATGTGCCTCTTTTACACCGATTAAGATCGACCATGTAACTTCCGTTACACGACGAATATGCATTACCGATCATCGGTACAAGGCACTTTAATCGATTTATAACAACAATACACGAATATCGATGAAATTTAGAAATTAATGAGAAATCAATGAGAGATTAACCATCAAAAGCGATACCAATCATTTTATAGAATCGACGAATAATAAGAAATTAACGAAAGTACGCATTATCGAGAATTCTTGTAACGAATACCGCTCGCGAGGGTGTCGGAACACTTTGATAGATTTATATTAACGATGACGCGATTATCAGCGAAATGTATAAAATAGAGAGAAATTAATGATCAAAGGCAATAATTATCATGTTCTTGTAGAGTCAACGATCGATGATACAAATGATAGGAACGACGCTACAAACGCTATTTTTCTTAAATTTACCTTTCGATTCAACGTCGTCAATGTCGTTCCTATATGATGGATAAACTCGTACAAAACAAATCATCTGCTTCGTGAAAATTGAACATCGCTCGTGTTACCTAACTGTAAGTAACGAGGTTTAGATATTTACGATAGACGAAGATGTCTTAGAGTCTCTTAGAATCGAAACTATCCTGAAAAACGAAAAGATGCCAAGATCTTTTCACTAAGAAATATAATCGAATCGTCTGGCTGAATAAGAAGAGACGAACGGGACATGTATCAAAGTTGTATCGTTGAAACTGTTCGATGTCTAAATTGGTCTCTGTCCTCGAACTAGTTCGGATAAAACAAGGTTCTGCGTTCTGTACTGTATATATTCAGAATCGGCGAATGGCACAGCAGCGCGCGAACGTTGTTACATTGTTTTACGATCGGCCGTAAAAACCGACAACGGAGCCGGCGACGAAGAGGACGAAGAAGAAGCTTGCAAAAGCGCGGCTTTTCACCGTGAACGGCTTCGTTACCGACCCTTCTTTTTGCCTCCTTTCCTAGGCCGATCCTGACTACGAACGCTACGACTATAAGGAAGGTTAAAGACCTTATCTCCGCGAACCAGTTTCGATCGAAGAAAACTCGCCGCGAAGACGAACGTTCGCGTGCACCGGTTATTGCACGCGTGGATACACGACAGAGGGCCTTCCTTCTTCTCCGTGACTCTCGCGGATCGTCGAATCTGCTCGGCCACGATCCGCGATAACTCGTGCGCGTTCCACGCTCTATTTTGCTCGCAGCCCGCAGCTACGGCGACCGGTTGCAACGCACCGAGTCTTCCTTACTAGGGAATACGACTACGCGAACATTTTCCGCGTCTGCCTGCGTTCGCCTGCCTCCTAGATTTCGTAACGAACGTGTCTGTCGCGCGGTAAACGCTTTCGTTCTGTATTCTTTCGTATTAGATCGATGCAGATGGAATCGTTTTCCCACGTGAAACTTTAATCGCAAATCGAAGCGTCATATACTCGGTTAAAGTAATTTTTAAGATCTGATCGAATACGCCTTTCCAACGATCGATTAGTCGCCTTATTACGGATTTGTGTTAAGAAGTTCGATAGGTTCGTATCGTTCGATCAACTGATTCCGACATATCCGAGATATTAGATACCCGTTATATCTACAGATTCTTTGTTTCATTTAACAGATTTGTGCCTTAAGAATTGTATTTTTATTATCGTCAAGTAATAATAATTGTTCTATTCTTCGTCTCGTATCGAATAACGATAGAACATGGAATCGCGTTCGTTTGACTTTACCGATCCCACGAATAAATGAAGATATACCGAACTGAAATTTCATCCATTAACGTGATTTCCTTTGACGATAGCTTTTAAGGGTTAACTTCGAAAACTAATTTGCCGTGGGCCGTGCAAAGTTGACCAACCTTTCTCAAACGAGCCGTTCGCTGGCGTTCAACGATCGGTCGAGTTTCGACTGAAAATTCGCGGTGCTATCCAACGAATGTTTCACCTAGCAACAAAGTTTCCTCGTGACAGAAGGTAAAAACGGAACGAAACCCTCGCAGACACCTACACACGGTGCGCGCCACGATCATTAACGACATTCCGGAACGTTTGTCGCCTCCGGACTCGAAACTTCATACGCCACGAGACGCTACCTGTGCCCGTGGCGTGGGTCGGGTGGCGATAAATTTTTCAACCGACGAACAGCACGCGACTGCCCTTAATCGTTCTCTCGCTCCTCGATCGGCTTTGTATCTGTCGGCATTCCCGAGGCGCGCACGTGTACGCAAATATTTGAACGACGAGCGATAAACTCATTCTGACGCACACCCCTCGTTCGTACATAAATATTAGACGAAAACTGAAGTACCTGTGCAAGATCGTTAAGAAACTAGCACACCTTTCAGAATTATTATCTCGTTTGAAATCTTGCATTATAAGAAGCCCATATATTTGATATCGTAACTTAACATATATTAAATCGCAACTTAAGCAACTCTGCGGGAGATCATTAGGAAATTGGTAAATCTTTCGAAATTATTATCTCGTTTGAAATCTTGTCAATTGTAAGAAGCCTATATATTTAACATTATAGTAGGAAGCTCCTCGATTATATCACGTACAACTAAATTAGATTTCATTTGACGACTGTCGCAACGAATCTTCACGTTCATATCGCTACTTTTCCTCTTCTATCTATCGTTACTTTGTTTCTTACCATTCTGTATCTGTCTATAACGTATCTATATCTTTTATACATCTACAATTATGCTATAATTTAAACAAATAAGTGAAGAATCAATTATAAATAACTTCGAACGCAACCAATAGATATCCAAATACTTTCAAACAAGATTGTACACGCTGGTAACTCGTGTCACAGTTTCATCCGCAAGACCACCCAATCTATCATTAACTTCCAGATGATCCCGTCTTCTACAGCCGATAAGCATACGATTCCAAGGACGCTTTAGCTGTACAGATGATATACCGATCGAGTGGACGGGAAAAACAAGCGGCTAAGCTGCAAATGAATAAGCTCTGTGAATTCGAAACGAACGCAAATAATCGATGATTTCGTTGTGGCGTCACCGGTGTATCCGTTCTCCGTACTTTTAGTCCCTGACATTTTCAAAGCGTCTTTCACTCTCTTTCTCTACAACCGAGGCGCCTATAGGGCACGCCTAAACCAGGTCGACCCGATATAACTCTTCTCTCGGTTTCCTGTCTAACGCAATAAACCGTACGCGTGTTCTCTACACGTAATATCAGGCTCGGGACACGCCTGCCGGAAACAGCGAGAAATGAACGAAAATGCGGCATTTTGTTCCACCAACACGATGAATCCGTGCATGATTCCTGACCAACTATAGCTGTTCGCGTTTAATCATCGCGAAAGCCTCTTGCAAACAAGATCGCGGAATTTTATAGAAAATTCTTCGATCGAGGGATTCAGATGGTAAACGATAGTTAGATAGGTAGGCTTGAGAAATATCAAGAATCGATTTTATTAGTGGAATATGCTGAAAAAAATGATAAAATATCGTAACCCGTAAGTGTAAGAGCATATTTATTCGTGAACGTATGAAATATCAGTAACTATTTTATAGCGTAATTTGTTATTCCACAGAAATGTATATAAGAAGAAAAGAATCTTATTCCTCTTATTATATGAAATTATGTTAATATTCCGTTTTAATTATATTCGCGTTATTCTGTTTTCAAAGTAGCTCTTAAATTGAATCTCTTGACGTAGAATGTATTTATTTCGCGGTGAAGTTTGGTGGAATTTCATTTGAATAAGAGTAGTAAACGACAAAGTTACAAGAAAATGGGAAAACGTCTTTTATTAGTAAAAACTTAACCTTTGCTCCTGGCACTTACATTTTCCACTCCATCTCCTCAATCGATCATTTTATGCGGAATAGCTCGAACGTCGTCGAGTCGCGTTGATTCAACCTTCGCTGATTAAAGTAGGCGGGATATTAAGAATTCAAAAAATGCGAATCCGTCGTTTGCCGAATGTGGAGTTTGATCGGCTATTTATAAAAGGAGGACGTAATGCCATTGAATAAAGAATTCTCACTCTGGAAGATCGCGAAATGAAAAGAAATTCTCACGTGTCGCGATAGCGTGACTCGAAATCGATCGAACATAGGATTTAACTGACTTGTTTCCTGCCTGTTGCAGCAGCCAGCGGCGTGTAATGCGTAATATCGGGCTAGACGTGGTCACCGTGAAAAACAAGGAAAAAGGGGAGAAGGCGCTAACGCGTTGCAGCGGCGGAATTGTGCAACTCATTGTCCGAATAAAACACCGAACAAGATGCAAATCGAATTTCTGTTTAACCATACAGACGAGTGTTTAATCCACTCATAGTGTTCGGAATTTTGAGTGGTCGTCCGTTTATGGCTCGGACGAGCTCTATCCTTTTTTTTAGGAAATTCCGAATTACATGTCCTCCCCGAGCTATAAACCTAATGACTCCGGGGTCAGATAAAAAAACGCCGGGAAAAATTCCAGCCGGGAAGGTACGAGGGACGGACGAGACCCAACGGCTGGGGGAGAGAATCAGCAACATACTAGGAAGTTCATCATCAGACATCGTACCGTGCGGGTGAAATACTTGACCCCCAACAAGATCTTACCACCGCCGTGTTCATAACATCAGACTTTATTTTTATACAACAAGTGCAAATACAGTGCTAGATTGCTCTAACACTCGACCTATTAAACCTCCTCCACCTTGAGCCTTAAGTCATTCGAGGTACGCGATATCGACCAATCGGTTTGACCTGACCGATTACTCTTTAGTTGATAATTCGCAACACACAGTTTATACGAATTGTAAACTACGCTGATGAACGTACGGTGGCTCGTCAAACTATCTGAACATTTATTTAGAAAATTTTCATGTACGTACATAATTACACGCGTTACATGTGAAACATTTCGAAAGGTCGTTAACGCTGTAAAGAGAGACGGGTGGTCATAATCGATACGTATGTTATATCGACGTTATATACATGAAAGTTTTCTCTTAATAAATGTTGAAAAATTTCGTCAGGCATTGTATTTAATACGAACCGAATATTTTTCGTAGCTTTTATTTCTTAATTATTTAATTACGAATCTGTAATTTCTTCTAATGTGAAATACCAAGAGAAGGAAAATTACCGAGAATTTGCCGATAATGCTAGCTAGCAGCGTAAATATTTCTCTGCGCGAGAATAAAACGCTCGCGATTGAAAAGTATAATAGCACGATGCTCTTCCGGAACGTCTCTCATTTTTTCAGCGCCAGTCTTCAATGCCGACAGATTTCTCACAATCGGGAAGCTCAGGTGCCGTACGGAACTTCCTTCTGAAGAAATCCGAAACAATGTAACGGATGATTCTATACTTTCTATAGTATTGTACTATAGCCGATAGGCGCCATACTACGCGGAAGACACAATTCGTTGCATAATGCATGGAGAACGAATAGTATTCGCTAACGCGTGTTGATCTGCAAATAACACGAATTACCGTATGATCGCGACGAATGATCCACGTAGAAACGCAACAGCCGACGACGGACATGACGACGCTTAATTGCCTTCATTAATCGTTATTTCTCGTTGCGACAAGTTACGTGCTTGCAGCCATGCGACCACGTTTTTTTACCTACGTCCACGTGTTAGGATATGGTTACGACATTCTGACAAATTGTCCTCCCGACGAATGAAATAATTTAAATACCGAGATGCGCATCTCGTAAGAATTTGTACGAAGACTATGGGAGAAGGATACGATAAGTTACGTTTCCTATTTTTTACAGGAAAACAGTTTTAAAATTTAGCAGTTAAGTTAGCAAAACTGTGTTTTGTTTGGCTTTGGAACTAAACGAAAGTTTTGAAATATTATAAGTCGTAATATTAAAATATTGCTCGTTGTAATAATTATTGCGTATCCTTGGCTTTCATTCAAAATTCTTCAATTTATCAGCTATTTTCAAATGACTTACATATTTCGATCTAACCGATCGTTTTCATTTTTCATCGTGTCACGTTAAGCTTCTTCCTTAGTCATAAAGCAACGTTAAAATCAAAAGATCTCAACTCAAGAAGTAACTATCACGCTTTTTTCTCTCGTCTGATCGTCGTATGTTTGATTATTCTAATGTGTTCGTCAGACTACTTTGAAGCCGCAGGCTTATTTCGCGGTGAAATCAAGAATCGAAAGGAGACATCGGACAGCGAACGTGCATTTCATCTCGAATGACAAAACAAGTATTCTTAGTAGCATCGTCGGTTCTTCTCAGCTCGAAAATTCGGTTAGTCCGGTACTGCGTGAAAATTAAGAACCGAAAGAAGAAAATTAAGACCGGATGATCCTCGAGTGAATGCGCATAGATAAATCCTGGTTTTTAGCGTGTATAGTGGTTTTCACAGGTCAACGTTAGGTACCTGTAGCCTCGTAAGAGACGCACAAACCGGTCCTAAGAAAACATAATAGGACAGCTATCGAATATAACGAAAAAGCTTCCGATTCCTAGAAACGAGTCGGTCAGAAAATCGAACGAAAGAGCCGGAAAGGATCGAATCGACTCGTCACGAACCATTTCAAACGGTGTATTTTCCAATTACACGAGGCAAGATTATTTTTCTAAGGGAAGAAAAAGAGAAGTACGTAAGCAGGAGAACAGCGAATGCTTGATTCAAAACGATTCTTTGCCCGTGAGCTTTTAATAAACTGGAACCCCTTTGTGAGACTAGCTTTTCAATATCTTTCCTGCGACCAGTTCGATGGGGCGTATTGGTAGAAAGCCGGAATAATGTGTTGGCAGTTTATTCTTCTGGCCAAGATATAGAAGGAAAACGCTGAACTTTGTATTCGGTTGACAAAAGAATCTGGCGAGGCAACAGCTCCGCTCGAGATATCGGGATAACGAGGCACCACGAACCCCCAAAAGGAAACCGATATCGAACGAAGCTAGGTTTTTTATTTTTTTTCTTTTTTTCGTTACAAACGGACGACGAGTTATCAAACTACTAATGGGATTCAAAGCAGCGGCTATCGAAGCGTATCTATTTTCAGAGATTTCTTCATCGGTGCTCTCCGATGATGCATTTTCGTTCTCCGATCGACCGAGTTCAAAGAGCATTCCGTAAGGCGGCTGGTGATCTTTCGGTCGATCATTCCAGTCAAAGTGCTTTTCATCTTCTCTCATCTTTTCGAGATAAGCAGATCTATTTGGCGCCAGCTCTTTGAAGAAAGGGAAAATTCAATGTGGCACGCGAGATGCGAGCGAAACTGTAGTTGAAAGTTATCCAAGACCGATTTTTTCGAATCTGTTTAACGCTACTCGTTTGATGCCACGCATTTGCAAAACGGAAAACTTAATATGGAATGAAAAGCGTGAATGAAACTTCATTGAAAATTATCCTATTTCGATTTCTCAAAACTGTTTCATACCTCTCGTTCTATGCCATCCGGCTGAGGAAAGGAAAGATTTGTTATTTATGAAACGTAAGATACGAATGAATCTGTACTGAAAACTATCCAAGATCGACTTTGTTCAAATCATTATCTAACGCCATCTGTTCGAAAAAAGAGAAAATTTACATAATAACGAAATAACATAAAACATAAAAACGAAGCTTCATTGAAAAGTACCCAAGTTCGACTTTTTTATTAGGATAGTATTACGAAAGTCGAGAAAAGAATGCACGCGTTGTATTACGCTCGGCCGAAGAACGTTACCGATAATGATCGTTATTGTGCATGAGAATTTCTCACTTACTCCGGCGCGCTTCGCAATAACCGCCAATAACGCAACAACAATGTGCATGCATAACGAGCTGGCGTTGCATGTACAAGGGAAACCATAAACATTGTTAGCCTGACGAAACAGTTGAAATTTACTCTTGAGAAACTAATTGCACGGGCGCAAAAATGTTCGTTGACAGGTTCTTTATATTAAAGAAAATACTAGTATAGTAATAAAATGGCTGCGGTTTCAAACGAACACCTCAAGGTAATCCTTCTCGCGTGCTTTAACGTTCTTCTCGTTTTTTCTAATAAATCTAGAGATGATGATATGTATGTTAAATACGTGCGTATACAGAGAAAATAAGATATTAACAATGTTAAATATCCACCCGGATATTCGTGACGAGTGTCATGCTGCAACGACGAGAGGGTCACAGGAACGGTAATCCGAGCGACTACATATTACGTATATCGTTTCAGTTGGTTAGCTGGAAAATCCACAAGTGGCCGAGAAACCTACACACGCCATATACTCGAGCCACCTTCGACTTTGAATTCGCTTTATTTGTTCGAAGAATTATGAAATTTAGCTTAATAATTACCCGAGAAAATATTTTCGTTCTGTTTTCCTGTATTCAATAAAGAAACATAGGAAGTTTAACACTCGTGTTTTGGTTAGATACTTTCGAAAGATCCTTTCTTGGATAAAAAGATTACGTAAAAATATATTTTTACTTTTAACGAATTATACTCGTTGTAACATATTAAATTATGTTCCTACGTGAGAAAACAACGTGTAATTTCATCGATGTTGAACTCTCATTAACGTCAATCAATAGACATTTTCATCGCCAACAAGTGGCAGCAGATCGATCATCACGTGGAACTAGAGTTACGACATACATATATCATATATACATTGCGATGTATACAAAACTGGCGGGTCCTTACCTTGAAAATGAAACTCGAAGTTCCGCTATGATTGTTTTCAGTGGCTTCCAGTTCGTCGGATTCGCCTTGATTCCAAAAGTAAAACAGGCTGGTCGCACAAAGTCGATGATCACACTTTTCGATAAAAACAGTCAAAAAGATAAAAACACAACAGATTCGATGCTTCACAAATTTAACACAAAGAAAGAAAATTCACCCCGGCGAGTATTGTTAGTCGCGACGCGTAAAGCCTCTGATACTACACGATGCAATTTCGTTTCACGAGGGAAGAAAACAATGTACTTACGTGACGAGCCCGAAAACAAACAAAACTAACGCACGCTCGGCGGTTAGCGAGCGAATGAGGCTCTGTTTTCCATCGGTCCCACCAAGCACCAACCAGGCCAATAACCTGACAGCATATCCCTGAACGTTTTCACGACCTTCCCGTGCCGAGTCGATATAGCAGCGTACCTTATCGACCGATAATACAAACGAAAGATATGAAAGGTTTGTCTATTCTGCTTATAATAAATAGAATACGGAGTTTTATGCGAATTCGTATTTTTATATTTTGTTAAATATTATAATAAATACTGTATTTTGGACATCTTTACATATTATGTGCATTTTTGCAATTTTAAATTTCCTATAGATGCATAAAAATCCGCACTATTAATAAATGTTATCCTTAATGACTGTTTGTGTTTCATCGGACATAAGTATTATGTATGTCAGCATTAACGATTACGAATTGTTATAAAAAAAAAATGTTATAGCAAGTACACACAGCGAATACTTCATTCAAAACTCTCTTACTATTCCATGTTTTTGTTTTTAACACATTTGCAAATTTTCGAATTTGAAATAAATAAAAATTCAAATTTAACTATGTCATAAAAAGAAATCAAAGAAACATACTTATTATATTTGATTACTTATAAAAAAACTTACTTCTATTTAATCGCGTAAATATACGATATAGTTTTGTTACTATAAATAAATTGTGCTAACCGTTTATAATCGAAAAATTGTTTGTCGTATATGGTGAGATAGATAGCTTTTTTTAATAATATACAAATCTTTGGAAATAAATATAGATATTTACTTCTGGATGGTACGAATCGCACAAGAGTTAATATAGCCTTTAAATTTGGTGGGAAATTATTTTTTGTTTCAGAACCAAGTGTATTTACACAAACTTAAAAATTTCATTCTAAATATACTCTATTAATTTCCTTCTTTCACTACAGGTAATTGAAACCCCGGTAAACATATATCTCTTTTTAGTCATACTGACAAACAACTTGTCAATAGTATAAAAATGTCATTGGTACAAAAATTACAGTAAATACCATAAGTGATAGCTATTATAAAAGTAAAACATGTGTGTGTGTGTGTGTTTTATACATAAAATATATAGTTCTTCACGTACTTTTAATACATATATGTATATGTAAACATATGTAATCATAACATACAGTTTGTGGTTTAGTAGCTGTTAAAAAATATGCATGTCTTTTTTGCATTGTAATTTTATGGCCAAGATTTCTATTACCACGCATTATAGATTTGTTTCAGCAGGTACAGTGAGTACACTGTTAATAATTATAATAAAAATTATACTTAAAAAGAAAACATCTAAAAACGTCAAAAAAGAATATATGTCAAAAAAGAACATAAATTTTCAAAATATTATTTCCTAGAAAATAGTTGTAAAACGATTTTTATACATTCACACCATATTTATAACCATAAATATGATATTTCACTTTCCATGCAATAACAAACAACTCATCGCCTTAGCAAAAAAAGAAAAACAATAACTTCAGGCACTTTGAAAATATATTACATATTATTTGTTTTATACTTAAAATTAGGATATCCTAAAATTTTCAGCGATGTCATACATCCGTAATTCATTGTATAGTTTACGATTAAAATGCCTTTTTCTCATTTTAGACATATGTAAAATCTATGTAAAAACAGTTCGTATCTAAATGTAATAATACTTACTCTTCTAATTAAAAATTCTTTAACAAATTCTGATACGAGTTCCGCGAAACTACTATTTTTCTTCTTTCTTCATTGTTCTGCCTTAACTTTAATATTACATTTTTGGTCCATTGAATATTGCTCTCTTCGGTTTCCAACTATGATATATAATCGCGCAATAATGAAGATTTCAAATAATCTTCGATTCAATAACAAACATAAAAATTTAAAAAGCGCTTAAAAAATCGCTAAATACTGCGTAGGAATCGCAATTTTGTAATATCGTGAAGTATTACTAAATGATAACAATATTATCAAAAAAGAAGTTACGTTCCTACTATTCTTCCTGTTCGTTACGCTGAAAGATCTAGAAAACAAAGTTCAAAGCTATGCCAGTTCATCCGTACATTGTTTTCTCTCCTCTTCGACTCGTTGACGAGTGCGATTAAACGCTTCGGTTTTCAGGAAATCCACAGTTTTATACACCGTTGTGTTTGGAGGGGACTGAGTTGGTGGCAAACTCGAAGAAGTGAAATTTTCTGTTGCTTCCAAATCGAGATCTAGATATTGCAAAACAACAAGACGTCGATTCGAAGCAGGAATAAACGTGTTTTGATCTTGATAATAGTATATCTGAAACAAAAATTTATGTCAAATACAATCATGTTTATAAAGAAGAGGTATATAAAATATATTTTTATATACCTCTTCTTTATCATCGAAAGCATTATTATCTTCATCTGACGTCGATTGATGTCGATTCGAATGAACGTGAGTTGGAGGTGTAGGACTAGGAGCCGCTCTAATTCTTCCTCTTCCAGGTGGAGAAGCTAATTGCAAAGGTCCTATAATATGAATAATTTTTTTTCTCAAATATGGTGGTTGGGAAAAGAAAATGTAAATAATCATACCTTCTACGGGAGATTTATTCAATGGAGGTTTAAGCTTCCTGTTAATACTCGGAGGCTCGGCAGGAGAGTGTTCGGCAGAACTCATTTCCAAAACTGACACTGTCGGTCCTGGAGAAGCTTCATTACTAATGACCGATGTAGAATCGCTAGTTTTTCTTCCTGGTTTTAATTCCCGATAAACAACTGGCGGCGGTGGTGCCACTGTTGTTGGTACTGAAGTTGAATTATCTCGCACAAGTGGACTTGGTAAATTTGAATACGTAGCAGTTGCTGAACTCTCAGAGCGTGGACTCGACGGTTCCTCTTCCTGAAAGTCGTAGCGGAATACGCGTGTATCTTCGACATTACTTGGAGCAGCATTGGAGTAAAAATGTTTATCTATAGTGCTTGACTCGGGTGCTCCAGGTTGGTGAGATCTTGGAAAATCATATGATTCGTCTGTTACAATTGCAGTTGCGGGAGTCGATGGCGCAGGAGTCGCTGGAGTTGTAGGTTTTGAGCTTTCGGTAGCACCATCTAAATTTAAATAATTATGACCAGGATTTTCAGGTAACATATGAGGAGGTTTTGGTGGCCTAGGAGGTGCTGGTAACTTTTCTACAGAAGGCGGTACAATGGAGTCAACGATTCTTAATTTCCCAAATCGTTTTCGAACACTCCAAGAACCAATTTCGGCATCACTCGAACTATGCGGTTGTTTGGATTCGCCTATTATAAAAATATAATGTTATTCACGTAGTGCAATTAAAAACATATATTGATTATATTTACCCGAGGAAGGAAAAGTTTCCCAGTTCACGCTAGGCACCGGAGCAGTCCATTCATCGTCGGTGAAAACACTTTCTGCATCTGTTGTTGTAGGAGATCTAGAAGGGGATGGGGCCAATCGTCTTGGGGCATCATAATGTTCAGGTCCTTGCCCCAAAGCCGAATTAAGGGAGCTAGTATCATTTAACCGTCGACCAGAAATACATTCGCTAATAGGAATGTATGGGCCCGAAATAGTACTAGTAGGTGAAATCGGTGGGGATTCTTGTGTTTCAAATTGGAACACTATAAAAAGAATGAATAATATTGTATAAAATCCTATTATCTTATATATATATATATATATATATCTGATATATATTATTAATCTTATTAAGTTCCAGATATCTCAAATGATAACAATATGTACTTTGACATTGCTGCTCCTCATCTTGAGTATAGGCCTTTAAACCACAAACTTGACATACAGCATCCACCCACTTATTCATATCAGCTTCACTTTCTGCTACTAGATAATAAGTTCTTTTTGGTGTTTTAACATTGAACATATACTGATATTTTTGCTTGCGATTTTCAAATCTTAAGCCTGCATCCACCTATTTGCAAATAAAAGTGAATATTAAGACATAAGCAAATTCAGTTATGTAAGTCAGGATAAAGATCTCCAAATAGGTAACTACCTGTTCGCATTGATCAAGATCAATACGACCTTTTAATTTTCTACAACGTCTGTCTGTATAATACTCCAAAAAATATTGTCCAGGTAATTCTCCACTATGTCGAAGAGCAAACCACCTTTTCCTCCATCTCTGGAAATAAACAAACGTATCGTAGAAAATATTTAAAAAGGAATATATAAATTCTATGTATTTAAGTTGTCATTTAAATTTAATTACTGTGTACAGCATAAAACATTGTCTGCACTGCGATATAAGCGAAAAAGTAATTAGAACATTAACATTCTTGGATAAAAATATCACAACATTCCATACTTATGAAACATTTTTCAGCATACGAGGTTAGAATTCGTAAAAGCTCAACGAACAAATGTAGACATAGCGATTTGACAAGCATTTAAAAATGTAAACAATAAAAAAATTGACGAACCGAGTAGAATTTCGAATTTGTTATTGTTCTATGAAATACTAACCGCTCGCCAAAGTTTGGTAGGTGGCGACTTAATGAGCCACCCTTCGTGCACAATCTCCTGGCTGGTTTTGAGTACCTCCATTCCTACACCCCGATGTTGGCTATGAACCTTTTAATAATTGTGCATTGTTAGAGAGTGCGTGGAACCACCGACAACAAGGATGGCACGCTCGTCGTTCATTTATCTATTTTCGGACGGCGCAGCAGCAATCTCACAGATATACCGACCATCTAGCGATCTCTCTTCGATGATGCACAACTAACACATCAACAACGTTCCACCACAAACGCGCATCATCAACGATAAACACCCTCTGAGGAGCTACAGAAGAATTAAAGAGGAACACCGAAGCGGGACGATGATACGTAGAGAAATCCGACTATCGTCATGGTGCCTCCATTACCACCACCATCTTGGCCACGCATGCCAAGCTATGTCAACCATCATAGATGACACACGCTTTTCTCGGCCTATATAGCTGTAAATGGCAAAATCAGACGCTCCAGTCTATATCGAATCCTGAATCACTCGGAGAATCAAGTTGTTGCTCGTGTTATGAAAATTTGTTTGGATTCATTTGATTAACAGAGCTACATGACGCATCGTCGTCTCGTGACCTGAATGAATGGCGCAGTGGTGCGTTCGAGTTGAAAGTTCTGACTGTAATTCAACAAAGCGAACAAAGGAATTACCGAGGAAGTTTCAAGATCGGCGTTAAACATGATCTTGTCTCTCAACATACATATACATGTATATGTTTTTGTTTGTATATAAGTGTCAAAATTCCATCTATACACAAATAACTAAATAAATCTATGTAATAATAAATATTGTTCTGTACGATTCCGTATTATAAACTATTGCTTTCTCGCAAATTGCTATTCATGACACGTATTCAGATTACGGGCGGAATCATTCTGCATTCCAGAAATTTCGACCGATTCGCGACTTCAAGTCGCGTGAACTCTTGCGGTTAAATAAACACTGACGTTCGTCAAAACAAGAAACATATCGATACAATTAACTAAGCTTATTTGCGTAAATGGTTACAAGCGGAATTATAACGAATGATAGAACAAATTCTCGTCTTGTCATATTTAATTGCAAACCGACAACGACTAGACACACGAAACTCAACAACTCTAAGCAATTACAATGATTAATAAGTACTAGTATGCAGATAAACGAGTAACAAGCAAAGCCGAGGTATATCGTTCGGCTAATTTGCAATTCAGTACTTAACGCGGTAGACGCCGATCGATATTTAAACCTGGCTTTCATTTCTGATTAGCGATATTCTGTTGAAGAGGTCACGTTCGCCATTCTACAAAGAGAAACCGAAGTCGAATAATCCATAAATCGTTTATTAAATATTTTGTTTTTTCTATACAATTCCGTCGCGATGGTAACATCGGTGTCGCAAACCAGCTGTTGAAACGAAACATGTACATGGGGTCGTAAAAAGATGAAAACGAATAGCGTAAATCAGGGGTTCATTCTACAATAAATATAACAAACACGTTTACACATGGAATGCTTCGCTATCAAAGTCGCGTCAATACAGTACAAAAGGAGTCGCGATACATTTTACAGACAAGTACATTTATTTGACACGTAAGTACGGTATAAAACGGAGACTCGTGTACAGATGGATTTCGTTATATAGAGTTTCGGTTTCGTTATATCTATTCCATTGGACGAATAATTGCTCCGATTAGCGTACTCGAAATGTTCCACATCGCATTCGATCTCGACGTGGCGATTCCAAAATCTAAGTATGTATACGATCTCTCTTAACACCTAGAAAATCTTCTTCACAGCTGCCCTATTCTCTATGATAATCTATGTATATACCTCTATACATTGAGCTTTCTTTCGTTAACAGAGTCGTGATTCCTCCGCAATCACTGTAATATTGTAATATCGTTACACGTGTATCACGTGTACCTGTATATGTGTGTACAATATGTATATAGAATATGATATAATATATATATATATCACATACATATTTATATATTATATATATTTATATATATTATATATGTTTATATATAAGCGATAATATAAACATATCGTACGTGTAAACTTGGTACATATAGATCTGAATGGGGACTCTGAACTTCCTTCTTTTGTTATCCGTCCAACGATATCGTTCAACAAGGATTCGTCGCTGAAAACGACAGATAAGGCGGAAGAACTGACGGGCAGCAATCGCTTCGGACTTCGGTCGAACGAAGGGAACGGAAATTCTCACGAAATCGTACAAAAGCCTGTGTTCCAATTTGATTTAATTCGATGTGTTACCATCAATACTGCCTTCGTTACTGACTTTTGGAATATTGACGAATCCTCGTGAACAACTCTTTGCAAGAAATGTACATTTAAATACGTTTGTGTACACAAAGGACAACGAAACGAACGACATGTTATGTATAAATAAGACTGCGCTCGAACGGGAATCCACAGATCGTGACAGGATTCAGAAGTTGAAACGTGAAATGATCGCGAGAAAGGTGTCTGAGAGCACACAGGTACAATGTCCAGTATTCAAATAATTATACGTAAACTTTATTTCGTCAGATTTTTCATATTGTGTTAATGGTAAGTATGTATAAATATATACACGTATATGTATAATTCTTACGTGCCAGTTTCGTTTACGTTGTTACATTATGCGCTGTAATCGGATTAGTTCTTAAACCTAAGGAAAGGAGATTCGGCGAACGCAAGAAGAATAAATAGGGTGAGAAAATAGAAGAAAAACACTCGTTGCGTTCGTTGCATACTTTAGTCCCATTTTAAGTTAAGACAGTGAGAACCTAGGAGTCCTTGAAAGCCAGAAGGTCGCACTGTACTTTGGTTCTTCCTTTTTCTTTATTTTTCTGCCATCCGATGGAACTAAAATATAAGTCCTCGTTTAATTGAGAATCCGTACAACTTGTCGACAGGTCGAGACAAGGGTACATACGCGTTTGAACGCTATATCTTGTTAATGAAATTCCATGTACAAATATCGTGTAAAATATATGAATGATACGTAAGAAGAGGCTAAGTTTCGAAAAAAGTTAGAAAGAGACCATATATCGTGCACGTGGTGAGAAACGAATAATTTTAAATAAATATACAAACATTAAAGACGATTGTTCGAAGCGAAGTTGCTGAACGGACGAGTAGTAGCAAGTAAGAGCAAGTAAAGCGGCAAATATAACAGAGTTAACAGAAAAACTTTAGTTGTTCACATTGTGAGTATTGAAATATGTACTTTATTAAGGGATACACGCGCAATGTGACAAAGAATTCAAAGTGTTTCGATGTATACGGATAAGAAGATCCGTCTCTGTTCGGAAGATAAGATAAAAATAATTCGTTTCTTTCTTAGTAACTCTTTCGCGATTATATAAATACTATCGATAAGAAATACTTCTTAAGAAGGATTTTGGTCTTTCGATACACGTATGTACATATATAACCTGAGCTGAGAGAAAAATAAAAATGGAATGTATTTTTAAAACTTCTTTTTTAATAATAATATAACAATATTCGGTTAAATATTCATGAACATCAACATACAGTATTCTTATCTACGTTACAAATCGTTAAGAGAAAAACGAAGTCTTTTTTACGTCCAAGAGTACAAAACTGTAGCAAAAACCTAAATTCACTTTCCCCTCTCCGAGTGGATATCGTGAGGCTAACTTTCACACATCTAAACCGAACATATATATTTTACAAAACGCGTTTACAAAATGAATAGCGAACACGGGGGCAAACAAGACGTTAACTAAAGTTTTTCCTAAGTCACTCTGCGAACGGTCTTTACACCAGGGGATACAAAAAGGTATCTGAATGGCGACGGTGACAGTATCTTTTCTTTCCATTTCCGTTTGTCTCGTTTAGCGAGAACGACGAGAATCCCACCGACAAAAATAAATAAAGGAAAGCGCACTATATTAAATATTGTACATTTATCGTGACCGATGCAGTGTTGGATCAGGATTCGAGGGGCTGGATCGAGAGAAAATTCTCATTGTCTCTCTCGAGACTTTTTTCCTCGGGAAAAGAAAAAGAGACTGGGATGAAGAACGGTGTGAGCTCTTTCTTTTTTTACCTGGGGGGAGCGAGGGGGACAAATGTTACACTTGCGTCTCATTAATCTTTAATTAGATAATCAATTCACTAGTTACGAAATGTCATAATAAAAAGTAGTACTCTATAGTTGGTATTTCAATAATAATAGCGTAATAATAATAATTATATTCCATAGTTTTGTTTGCAATTATCGTCTATCGAATAATTAATTAATTAATTAACGTTTACTCCATCATGATATAACCGCGGCCTATATTGTGTTTGATAATATAAAAAGAAAAACAAATCGTATAATACATATATAGTATATATATTATATATATATAATACATATAATGTATATATATAATATATGTAATACATATATAATATATATAGTACATATATAATATATATATAGTGTTGTATCGTTCGCTTTTCGTTACAATAATAAATTGTCCACGAACGCCGACGTACCAACAGATCCGACGTGCAAATCGCTTCCGTTTCATTCGTTTCTTTCTTTTTCTTTTTTATCATCTACAGAAGTAATTTTTCGCGAATCTACAATCCAATCTCTTTCTCGATGTTCGAACACACTAAGACCCATTTTTACACTCGCAATTATGTGCTCGAACTATCTCCAGAAAGAGAAAACTCATTTTTCTTTATATCTGTGCACACGCACACACCCATCGTATATCGTATTTTTACGATTCGTTCGCAAATGAACGCCGATTCTTATCAATTGTGTCATCTTCGTTAGTAATTAATTATTAATAAAATCAAACGATAAAATGACTCGTGTAGATCGCGATCGTCGGATTGGTACACGATAGCGTTCGATTATCCGCTCTTAAAGAGTTTACTACCAAAAAAGGTATACCACTTTCAGATTTACAACACTGCCCTAAACACAGCCATACTAAGCCAAATACTTTTGGGTCTTCGTCGTTATTATTACTCTTCTTTTTACTAGTAAAATCGTTTACTTAAATCTACAGTTAATAACCATCCGCATTTCGTAGATTGTTATTTTTTGTTCTTTGTGTTACTTTGTTTCTTAATCTTTGCTTTTCGTTTTCATCTCATTTTTAGAAATTTCAGACGCACGACAGGATTTGTTTCTCAACCGATTTATAGTTGACCCGCTCGATTCAACTGCTATCACATAATTCTACATAATTATCTTTTTTCTCTTTCGTTTTGTCCTTTTATACGACGATCTTGGAAAGACGAATCTACGACGTTCTTTCTATAAAACTAGTCCGAGGGACGAAGGACGTAGAGAAAAACCGGTGGATAGAGGAAAGGGCGAGAAAGAGAATACATAACAAAAGGAATGTTTCGGAATCGATTGACGATTCACATTAACCGATTTATAAAGGAATTTAAAATAGTTTAAAAATAACAAAAAGCGATCTTTCGAGCTTGGAGCTTAATTGAGTGAAAGAAAACCGGTTGTCTTAAACGAACTATTCTCGTTAAACTTACCCCCGTCCAACCCTGCGATTAAAATTTTCAAGGCAAAGAACATTCGCCAATCGTTCGTTAGATTTTTTCTTTATTTTTATAAAAAAAAGAAAAATGCTTTTTGCCTCCTTTTATAACGAATTCAAAGGGTACCGATGTATATAAGACAAATGGAAATGTACGATGTTATATGTATGTAGATATATCTGATGATAAATGTATCAGAATGAGTCAAATACATTTTTCAAGAGGTAACGTGTCTCTCAAACGGGTCATGATTTCTCTGGCCTTTTGTTTCGAATCGGACCGCGCTTTCGTCGACGGAAACGCCACGTTTAAATATGAATCTTACACCGGTTGCATGTGCCATTAATGATTCTGATTATGATTAAATCGGTTATAGCTTGGTTACATGGTGGCTACATTGTACACCGTGTATTTAAAAAATATCCGACGATACGGACTTCCGAAGTACACCTTCACGCATCATTCGTTACCAGCTAGTCATTTAAATAGGTATCGAAGAAAAAAGAGAGAGGAAAAGTTACACTTATAGTTTACTATGATACAGCACTGGCATAGTCACATACTTCGGTATGTATGTGTACTTGTATCTGTATTTGTATTTCTTTTTCTCGGGTTTATCGTGCACAGAGATATCCTATTATAATTATAACGCGTGTGTGTGGATCCCTTTCTCGCTTTTTTCCCGAATATTAACACTATACTTATGTGTTTTGAATTTTTCTTTCATAATAATATTAATAGTAATAATGGTAATAATAAGAAGAATAATAAAAATAATATTATTAATAATAATAGTAGTAGTAGTAGAGTAATAATAGTAATGATAATAATTAAGAATCAATAATAATTATATATAATAGCAATAATAATAATAATAATAAATTCATAATAGACAGGGAAATTAATAATAATCGTTATTATTATCGTAATAATAGTATAGTATGTACAGAACGATTTTCATGCGAGGGTCCTTTACGTTTACGCTTCGTAGCTACATATTTTGATTGAACTGTACATGTTGGACCCTCGGTTTGAAAAACTCTTGTTGTCAAAATTAACACGATTTATAAATCCTCCCATTAGTAAGCTTGTGAATTTCTACTTTTTGGTTGCGACACCGTTAATCCGCGTTGTCTCGCCTGTCCTGTTATTAGGTTTCTTTCCCATAGACAATTTAGCAGATTATTTTGAAGGTTAATTTCAGAATGATCCATAAAATTTAATGGTGCTAAGGTTTCGGCACAACCTTCGGCAACCGTTGCGATCTCTTAATAACAAATTAACCTAAGTTAACATTACTTAACTTTCCACTAAATTCTTTTCTCCCTTCCTTACATACAATGTTGTTGATTTCTTTTTCGATATCTTTCCATTTTCATACAGTTCGTTTTCTTTTTTTTCTTGTTATATACTTTGCATCTTGTCACGATAATAATAATAGTGGTATATAATAACTGCATATAATCGCTACGCTAATAATATTTGAACTATTAATTATCAATTAACGTTAAGTATACACAACACATTTGTACGATTTCACTCAGCCTGCATGAGCAGCAGCGAGGGAAGGTGGTATAGATGAAAAAGTCATGTGTAAGGGGAATAAAAGTTTGGGCAGGGACATAGTGTGTGTTTCTTTTGTATATGTATGTATATTTACGGGGAGAAAGTATTAATAGTCTCTCTTGATTTCATGTGTGTATAGTTTCAAATTAATTGTTTCTCGTCGTTCCACTGGTTCGCAATTGGGGAGCCGAGGTTGAGATACGAGAATACAATAACGTAAGTTCAAGTGTCCATTGAGCCAGCTGCAGAATCTTCGCGGAGCATCTAAGCAGCACCACAACACGCTGTATCGCTCCTGCACCTTAACTCGGAGATAGAAAAAAGAAACACGCGTCATCCGGGATTAATTTGGTCGCACCAGTGGTACTCTGACCCGTCTCTGAACATCAGCACTTGGTCAGTGTACCGGACGTAAGTAGTTGTACCTGATCTCCACGAAGCTAGGAACGCAGAACGGATGGAAGTTACTCTCTCTGTTCTCATGACAGAGAGGTGGAACAGCGACCGTTCTTTCTAAAGGGTTGACATATGATGCAAGATCATCGTTCGCCCACTAACATAGTCACTTGTGTTAACCGACTTCACTAACAGTCACTACAATCCTTCGACAAATTTTGAAAGTTGATCTTGTGGCGTCATGGGCGTCACTTCACTCGAGTCTGTGCCACTAGTGGGCGGTGGAGCTGGAGATGGATGATGCGGCATGGTACCTGGGTGACCAGTCGGTGCACCAGTTCCACCACTCAGCTGCGAAAGCATCATTTCACTTGGCCCACCGAGTTCATGAGCCGGTGAATGTGTTGGTGTACCATGAGGTGGATGATGATGGGGTGATGGCACCGGTCCTGATCGAGGAGAAGGAACTGGCTGATTACGTGGAGAGGGAACCGGTCGTGGGGAAGGATTTGGTTGAGGAGAACGAATTGGCGGTGGAGATCGAACGGACTGCATTAATTGTTGCTGTACAGAAATCCCTGGAGGCCCCATCACACCTTGCGGAGAAGGTACCGGAGGTGGTGTTGGTTTTAAGCCAGGTTGACCGTATCCTTGTTCGCTAAAGCCACCATAACCTGGAGAAGAATACGCGGAATCGTGGCAAACGTTAGACCACGAACCAAGCGGCTCGACGAATCTCGTTTTCTCCAGAATTAAATAATTCTTACCGAGAAGGGGCGGCCTTATAGGTCGCTGTTGGCCATAAGGCGGTGCTGGTGGTTGTGTAAATTGTTGTTGTTGTTGCTGCTGCTGTTGCTGCTGCTGCTGTGGGTGTTGTTGCTGCTGCGACGGGTGCTGGTGCCTTTGCAATACCAGCATTTGCTGTTTATACCACTGTGGTGGTTGCTGTTGAACAGGTTGTTGCTGCTGCTGCTGCTGTTGTTGTTGTTGATTTAGCATTGCCTGTATTTGCATTCTGCCTTGCTGTTGTTGCTGTTGTTGGTGCTGCTGCTGCTGCTGATGCTGTTGCTGCTGCTGCTGCTGCTGAGACATTATATGTTGCAGAGCAGGTTGTTGCTGCGGCTGATTAGGACCCAAAGGTCCGCCCACTCCTCCACCATATTGACCACTTTGTTGTTGATTTAGAGCAAGTGCCTATTAATTTAAAAAATTATATGGTGATAGAAATTATTAAAATCAAAAATGTCAGCAGACAAATAATATAGAAGAAATTAATCGTCATACCCGTTGTTTGATAAAAGCAGCCATAATCGGTGGATTGCTTTTGAGTATTTGAAGTATTTGGTTTTGCTGTTCAGGAGTATGGGGATTCTTAAGAGTTTGCATAAGTTGCTGCAATACATGCTTGTGCATGTTGCTTTGAGTTTGAGGACCAACTTGATTAACAGGACCACCAAGAACTCCAGCTTGTCTAGGCATCTGTCCTCCCATAGCTATTGCTGGCTGCCCTTGATGTTGTTGCTGCTGTTGCATTAACTGTTGCGGCGTTTGCTGTCTCAAACCAGGATTCTGTTGCATCAGTGCACTTGGCTGATACCTACTGTAAATAAAGATGTAGCTTTAATACCTCTTTTTATGATACATATCTGTGTACGGTATTTTAATTATTATATTCAATAGCTCACCTTGCTGTCCATTGATCCATTGGAATAAGATGCGTACCGCCAGGATTTGGCATTTGTACAGGCATTGGCCGTTGCATTGGAGGTGGTGGCATTACGCCACCCGTTTGTCCTCCAACGCCAACTCCAGCACCAACTCCACCACCTGGCGTTACTTTACCATAACCATGCGGTACTTGTTGCCGTGCAGCTTCTTCCTGTACTTGCTTAACAACTTGGAGAACGTGAGCAGGTGGTGTTTGAGTTCCAGGTTTCAACCCTATTCCAGGTTGATGTGGCGAAGGTAAATTGGTAGGACTGACACCTGGTTTCATAGCAACACCTGTGGTCATAGTAACATTTGAACTCTGTTGTCCGGATTGCATCGCTCCCACTGGACCTGTGGGTCTGCTATTCATCGCAGCCATTCGTCTCCTGAAACAGATTAAAAAGAAAGATAAACACCTAGTTATCTTTGGAAATTATTACTCTAACGTTGTTGTTGTTGTTGTTGTTGTTGTTATTATTACTACTACTACTACTACTACTACTGAGGTATTTACCTTAACAACTGCGCTTGTTGTAGCCGCTGTTGAAGCTGTTGTTGTTTCAGCTTATGTTTGATGTTCGAACAGAATGGAACAAGACATTTAGTCTCTTGGCAGTGTTTAGCATGATAACAGCACAACGCTATCAATTGTTTACAGATTGGACAGCCACCGTTCGTCTTTCGTTTGCAAACTTTAGTATGCGTTACTACTCTCTTCATCTTTTGACAACTTGTTAAACGACAGTTAGCATCTCTACATTGACACGCGTGCACCAACGATTGAATACATCTTTGAATTGAAAGTTTACGCGCTTCCTATTATAAAATAAAAGTATTTATTATAAATATTCATAGCAAAATTATTGATATATTCAGTTAATAAAAATATATTTTTACCTGTGGATTAGCTTGTTTAGCATCGGCCGGCGATGAACCATCATCCAAATCTAAACCAAGTTTTTCCATATGATGAGGATGGCCGTCTTTTTCTTTACAGCTTATACACAGATCAAAATCCTAGCATAATAAATAATAACATTAGATTGTTTAAAAATAGGACGAAACATATTTACAGATGATTGTTTTAATACTTACATCACAAACCGTACAATGATATCTTGTTTCTACATGGCTCTTACAATTATTGCAAGTATAAACAAACTTGTCTTGACCTTGGTTATGCAATTCGTATAGCATAGACATAGAACTAAATTTCGCGCGCCTTAAGGAAGAGAATTCATAATGTCTTTCTCTAGCCATTGTAAGAAAAGCATCGCGGCCATCCATAAGGTCACAATTAATAACTGGATCAGGATCTTGAATAGGCTAAAACGTGCATTATTTTCGAACGTAAGAATACTATTCGATTATTAAAAAAAATAATAAATATAAATTAATCCTAAATACTTACTGCTAAACTGGCTGCACTTTGAGCACTATGCAACCTAATAACAAAGAATACTTCTTTATGTTTCTCCATAGTGGCAAAAATTTTCGCTGAAAGATCATTTCCTGTTTGTGGGGTATTAGATTTTTTACTATTTTTTCTTTGATTTGCCTTAGATTTATTGGATTTCTTAGCTTTCTTTTGCCCTTTCTTTTTGCCGTCTGGCCCTGTTTCAGAATCCTCTGACAATGAGAAAATCTGTAACAAAAAGTTGTATAGACCATGATTAGTTCTTTGTTATCTACTATCTCCAATAATACATCACTAAACTGTACTTACTGCATTAGCAGCGGCAGCTTCCGCAGCTTCCGCTTGTTTACGTTTCTCTTCTTCTTCTTGATCTAATTCTTTGATACTTTCTTCTAAAACATTCGGCCAGAAATCACCTTCAAAATACGGTAAGTCAGCTGCAGATGTAAGTTTATCTTCCATCGCTTGTTTTAAAATGTCCTGAAATTAATAAATAAAAAAAATTAACCTCCAATTTTTATCATTTTTAAATTGTAAACAGAAACATTTAACTCTAATTGTAGTCTGCTAATCCTATGTTTAAATTTATAAGTTCAATGTAAACATTAGCTTCTGCAGACATTAATTTTAGTCTCTTCTGACACCCAAGAATGACAATTAATTCTCAGGAAACACGTAAGACTGTATAAGATGTGTTCAGATTAGTTATGTGTTAATACTAACTTTGTAATCGAGCACGATCCTTTCAACCATGCCTTTGTCTAGCATTTTCTTATACCATTCTTGTAATCTTTTAGGCTTTGGAATCTTTTGTTCTTGCGGATGGCAGTGGAAAATGTAATCATCACCTTCGGAAGGAGGACAAGCCCAAATATGAGCCATTGTATATCTATACAAAAAAAAAAGTTTGTAATAAACGTATTAATACTGCAAATTTCAATTTCAATGAACAAAGTTCAATTTACCCTAATTGTTTTGCATAATCCAAGTATCCAAGGAGAATTTCGTGATATACTGCTGTTCGGAACTGTCTAGGCCGGAAAAAGTGTACAGAATCCAAATACGCAATATAAACTCTTCGAGTATTAGGTGGTGTACATTCACTACCATATTCTTGCACATGCATGCCAAAGAAACATACATCAGTTCCGTCAACTTCTTCAAATGCAAACAAAGCTTTTGCTCTATACGGAAATTCTCCAGGCATTTCACCATTTTCCACAAATCGACTTCTCATTCCTGGCTTCACTTCGACAACTTTATCACTGGATGCTACAACTCTAATTGCAACTTCTCCAGCACCAGCTTCTTTTTTCTTTAAGAAGTTGTTCACACGTGTTTCGATATAGGTACCTAATTTAGTAACTGGTAAACGTTTAGCATTAAATTTATTTTCTTTACGTTTTTGACCTTTTTTCTTCAAGCAATTATCACAAGTAAATCTACAAGAAAAAGTCTAGTTATAAGAACTACACTATTTATATTTATTTCATAAGAAAATGTTTTACTTACCCTAAAGGCCAAATTGATTCCATGTGAAGCACACATATCTGATGTACCTTTCTACCGCAATCTGTACATACAACAAAAGGCTCCAATTCCAAATGATCGTTCTTCATTTCCTGGAACTGTTCCTTTTTAATGGCACTGTAATAAAATATAATAATTTAATTTTATGTATGTATATATAATACAGATATGTATTATATATGTATATATATGTCGGAGATAAGAGGACACCAGTGCCTTCCCTCTGAAACCTCGGGAAAATCCATAAAAACATTGTAATTAAACGATTTACCGTCATTCTACCCAATTGTATTTGTTTGAGACTTGTGACAATGAGCTTGGGCTCAAGGCGACAATTAGTCGCCAAACGTGGCCGCGGTCAACGGGACGAACTCTCCATCTAACAAAGGCATTGAGTAACCCTATAGCTCTCCTTAAAAGAAATATTTGTAGCGACACGTGACAGTAAACATTCCAACAGTTTCTGTCCCGTAGCTCGCCACACGCAGGTCCTATTCTCCGGGCAGGATGTTTACCAGATGCCGACGCGTCTCCGCAGTACGTGATCGGCTAGCCCGAGAACCGTTATAAACACTAATATCTAGTTACCTAAAATCCCTCAACAGATACACAGTCTTTGTCCCAGTTACAGGAAGACAGGAGAGACCTATTTTTCCACGTACGATGTCTCCCACTAGCAACACTCCCTCAAGGACGGCTAGCATCCTTTTCTAACTACCGATATGGAGATTGGCCAATTAGCAGCAACGTCAATTTCCCTTACTTTCCGAACGTAGAATGTCCCCGACGAATCCGATGATCTCGTGTCCTTAGACACACCCCGTCATAGTTTTCCTCTGGGGTATCACCGGGACGGAAAGTCATTCTCGCTTGCGGTCTCATCGACAAAAAGATTAACGCCTTACGGTCAGCGAATATTAACACAGAATCCGACTTAGATTTTTGCGAGTGCGTACGACTACCGTCCCGTTGTCCGCGAATTCGTTATTGAACCTAGGATCATTGTCATTAGTTTCTCGAGTATCTAATTACCACGGTTACTTGTCCGGTTCTATGGTAATCGTACTTGCACTAGCTAATGTCTTCTCTATTGCATAACGACGACGTGTAATCCAAACGAAGATTCGCTTCACGCCCCTAACCCTAATTCTAATGTAAACCCGACATATATATATATATAACAAATATTGATGATATATTTATTTCAAAACTTACGTTTGTGGTTGCGTTGGATCATCTCCTAACGTCACAGTATCACCAGGAATGTCGTTGAAACATTTCTGACAGAAGGTGTATCTGTCGGAAACAAGACCATATGCCTTTAGACTACTGTTCCAACCAATAGTGTTTAGATCCAAATTTCAATTCGTCAATGTCATGCGTGCATCATACGAAGATCAATTTTTTCACGCCCCAATCGATGTATCCAAATGTCGAGTATCCAATTTTGATAAATATTTGTTTGTATTTGCAATTATACACATGCAAGTAGTGTTTTGCCAATTGTAATATGTTTGGATCCATTTCATTATATTTTTAAATTGTAGGAAGTCATCATTTCATTTAATGAACATATTTTTTTCATTATTTTTCATTTATCACAAATACAATTTGTTTTACATTTATTTATGTTTTCATTTTAAATGTCAGGTATCCAATTTCAATCGTCCAATTTCCAAGTATCAATTTTCGTGGCATGAAGTAGTAGAGTCAGAAAGAAGCAAGGGGCGCGGGCAACACAAGAAGCAAGCAGCAAACAAGGATTTGTGTGTGCGTGCGCAACCCATGGGTAGAGCGAAGGTAACATACAAAGAAGAGAAGAGTGCCATAGTTAGACACCATATAATATATACATAAATTACTTAGTTGCATATACTGAAGAGTATTTAACAAATGACTTCCTTCGGTTAAAAATTCCTTTGTACATTTTATATTATTTATAAAGCAAAATATATATTTAAAAAGCATCTAATTTTAAGGATGACTATAGAAAGCTTTATATCCCTTAAGTATATGCGTAATAAAATTTCAACTTCATATGTGCGAACGTTACGAAACAATGCATTCATTGACAAATGTTTCATAATTGTAATAAAAAACGTAAAAAAAGAAACATGTTGGTCAGGAGACTGGCCTGTATCGACTGATATAACCGAAACAGGTTAATTGGCCTGCCAAGTTAATCTGGCGTATCCGATTATAGAACATTTTTCTATAAATAAAAATGTACCATGAAAGTCGAATGCGCCTAAAGGCAACTTGAACTTCGAAAACTTAACAGGTATAGCTAATGTCAGTAATCTTTGAAGACAGCTGGGAGCAACAGAAGTCATTAACAAGATATCTAATTATCTAAGTAAAGAAATTACTAAAGGGCAAGATGGAGATAAAACCTACTA
Organism: Bombus huntii; assembly: GCF_024542735.1. Classification (NCBI taxonomy): domain Eukaryota; kingdom Metazoa; phylum Arthropoda; class Insecta; order Hymenoptera; family Apidae; genus Bombus; species Bombus huntii. The sequence continues at coordinate 3,889,131 of NC_066245.1, read as the reverse complement.
ACATATTCCCTTCATGCAGAGAGAGACTATTTTTTCAATTATTAAATGAATTTTCTTGTTTTACATAGTTATTTGACTAAAACTTTTCCATATTACTGACCTATTTTGATAGGAGTAGTACTTTGCATCTCTTGGTATTGTACAAAGCTGCTTTCCATAACAACATAGTACTTGTGGATTGAATGTGTATTTTCTTCCACAGCAATATCCCAAGGCTTGCATTACAGGATCTATTTCTTGCTCAAAGACTTCAGAAAGCTAAAATCAATGAAAAAATTTGTAATTTGAAAGTCATTATTGATATCAGTACACACTGATTGGATGATTCAGAAATAAACATACCTTTGTACAATATCTGTAAACACGTGATGTTTTACGATTGTAAAGCCATGCATTATCAAACATCATCCATACGTCATCCACATATTCCCACGGATCACTGTATTGCCCTGTATCTAATTTTCTTTTGATCGTTGAAAGATCCATCGGCTTTTTAACAATATCAAAGTAATCAGGAATTCCCAATGCTTGAGGATCGACGGGTTGTCTAAATGGTATAGACTCTGGATCTTGGCGATAAAGTTTTTCTAATGTTGGCATTAATGCTTGCCGCAACTCATCTGGTTTGAATAAACACAACCGTTTCTTATCAGTTGACGTTCCGCTTGGTTGTATCGGTTCAGGAACTAATGGTTTAATATCTGGCGTTGTTGTGTCTTGACTGGATATTGGTGTTACAGGTTCTTCCTTAATACTAATAGGTTCTTCTTTTACAATACTCTCGCTGGATCCTTCCTCCATTGGTTCTGTTTTGATTTCAGTTTTAATAGACACCTCATTATTGACACTTTTACCTCCATCCATTCTGTGATTCTCAGAACCATCTTCTGTTTTAATTTCCATTTTCATACTTTCTTCCTTAATAGAATCCAATTTTCCCTTATTGTTATTCATTGGTGGACTAGGAGAATTATCACGATCTAAAGCGGCTGTAATAGCCGCCATTTGCGAAGACATGGACGAAGTTCTCGGTGCATTTAATGCAGCCCTCTCCTGAGATGTCATGCCTTTTCCAAGACTTGCAAGGCCGGCAGGAGATGGTGTAGTAGCAGGATGAGGTGGTGTTTGATTGGCGGAAGAAACTGTCTGATTTGGAGTCATTAATGAAGGAACTAGTGGCGTATTAGGTGTGGAAGTTGTAGATTGAGGTCCATTTGTCGTCGTTGCTGGGCTGGGACTAGGACCACTAGAAGCAGGAGGTGGTATCGTTTGTGGAGTTGATGTACTGATGCCATTATCGTTAGGTGTTGAAACCGAAAGAGGCCGACTATTGTTGAATTGATTTTGCTGTTGATTGTTTTGTTGTTGCATACTGCTAAATGGTGACGGCGTTTGCGGCATTGAGGTTGTCGTAGCGTTTTGATTCGAAGTACTTGTTGGTTGTTGCGGCTGTGACTGACTTGATTGTTGTTGAGGCTGAGGTTGTGATGGCGGCTGCTGCTGTTGCTGCTGCTGATGTTGGTGCGCAATTGCTGCTTGAGCTTGCGCTAATCTAACTTTCATAATATCAGAATATTGATGTTGATTCTGTACAGGCGAACTGTTAGGTAAACCGGAAGTACCATTTGAGGTTGGGAATTGACTAGTTGTTGCAGACGTAGTAGTTGTTGTTAAACTTGATTGTGACATTTGTGGTTGTCCAAAAGGACTGAGACCAGGATTTGAAACGACGTTGGGATTAGAAGTTGATTGTCCATTTGGACTAGGACCAGGTGGGCCAACCAAAATTCCTGACTGCTGCTGCTGCTGTTGTTGTTGTTGCTGCTGCTGTTGCATTTGTTGCTGAACTTGAACTTGAGCCTGAGCTTGAGCTTGAGCCTGAGCCTGAGCCTGAGCCTGGGCCTGTGCTTGAGCCTGAGCTTGAACATTAGTTTGGGACTGAACCTGTACTTGTTGCGTTTGTTGTTGTTGCGGAAACTGCATTCTATTGTGCGGAATACCCATTGCAGGTAAATTTCCAAGCGTCATACTTGGCGAATGACTACGCAAACTAGGAGTAACTGTTCCAACTGGTCGTGATGGTGGAACGGTACCAACACCTGGGGGAGCACATGGCCTTAAACCTGAGCCAGATGTTCCTGCAGGTTGTGGTTGTTGTTGCTGCTGAGCTTGTAACTGTTGTTGTTGTTGTTCTTTCCGCTTTTGTCGTTTTTCCTCTAATTCTTTTTGAATTTTGTATATTTTTTCGGCAAGCAAATGATAATATTCTGATCTTGAATTGGCCATTTCATACATGTCGCCTTCAACTTTCCTTGCATATGCAACAAGATTATGCATTCTTTTATCGAGCATAGCTTGTGGATCGGGAGTTGGAAATATTGCTTGAACCAATTTATGAACGAGATGATTTCTAAGATCTGGTGTTACAGTTTGATGCCAATCCTTTGATTCCTGCACCGATGTTGCTGTTACTTGACTTGGTTGAAGTCCAGCTGGAAGCTGAAGATTAGCTAACCTATTTTCACTTGGAACACTAAGTTGTCCTGAATCATTCAAACCAAACAGTTGCTGCATATTAACAGATTGTTGTATATTAGCGGCAGTCGCTGCAGCAGCAGGCGTGGGACCACTGGTAGGTGCTGCTTGATTACCAGCAACTCCGACTGTATTAGGATCAGAATTTAAAGGGAGAGAAACATTTGGAGCAACAACTTGTTGCCCAGCGCCAACTACAGATTGACCGGGTGCATTCTGAGTTGGAGGTTGAGCTAATCTAACGTTTCCAATCGCGCCGGGTGCTCCTTGCATGCTTGGTGTTGGCATTCTTCTAGTTACACATTGAGCAACCAAACCACCAGTTGTTGTAGTAGGACATGGAATACCCAACGCATCATATGCTCTTCTCATTTCTGTTTGACTCGGATTTGGTTGACTATTTGGTTGTGTCGTAGATGCTGCAGCAGCATTTGTTGTTTTATTTTTGTTTGCTTGTTTTAAAGGTAAACACACAGGACAATCGTTTCGATTGCAGTGTTTCCAGTGACTAATAATTTGTCTCGAAGAGCTACAGTGTGGCACTGTACAGTTTTTCCCTGCTTGACAAGCAGTCATGTGAGTCAATACATTTTTCATAGTTTTACAGTCTGGCAACGAACATTGCCAAACTTCACCGTTTGCTTGACTTTCGCGTCGTTGACACTTATGCGCATGAAGTAGAAGAACTAGTTGTTGCTGAATAAGTTTGCGTTTTTCTGGATCAGCAGTTGATTTTGTAGCACCTAGTAACATGAATATTACATAGTTAAATTTCGTTAATGAAATAAATTTACTTAAAAATAGAAACGAATAATTACCAGCTGGAGCACCAGTACCGGGTATTTGCCCCTGAGTAGCTTGTTGTGGTCCAGGTTGACCTCCACTTGGTGCACCAGACTGAGGTTGAGCTGGACTTGGAGCAGGTGGTTGAGCTTGTTGCGCCATGCCACCTTCTTGACCACCCACAACATTTGTGGAGCCAATAGGACCTGCGGTTCCTCCAAATCTACTACCTTGCATGGCAGTCATGTTTGTTCCCACTCCTTTTGGTTGTGGTGTAACAACTCCAACAGGACTGTTAGTACATACAGTAACACCAGGCCCCTGTCCACTAGCTGGAGATCCTGATTAAGAATTGTATATTTAAATATATCTTAAAACTCACCAACTACATATACAACTGCCATAATTACCATAACCATAAGGACTTGATGCACTTATTTGCCCCATATTTGGCATATTTGTCATATTTGGGGGTGCCTGGATTCTTGGACCTCCCTGACCAGGACCTACGATACCAACTTGATGTACTTGTTGATGTGGACTTTGACCCCTTGCTGGTCCAACCATATGAGCTTGTTGCTGTTGTTGCATTGCTACAGCTCTAGTATTCATTATTCCAGGTCCATTTTGCATTTGAGCAACACCATGTGGCCCACTAGGATGATGAATTCCTCCTTGTGTATTAGGGGCCATCATAGTTACCTAAACCATAGAATGTTTAGATTGTATATTCTATATGATATACTGTTTTCATATATATATTGATCTCACTATAACTCACAGTGTTTAAAGGTTGCTTATTCAAACTGTTGGTTACAATTAAACTTCCACCTGCCATTCCACCCATATTGTTATTTCCACTGGCACTACTGGTCATAACAAGAGCAGAATTTATTCCACCTGGCATTGACATGGTAGGATTACTTCCAGCCATGCTCATTGACGATTGAAGGCCTCCCATCGAATTTGCAATGGACATTTGATTATTTGCCAAGGAACTGGCTATACTACTTGGTAAATTTCCCAGACTCACGACCATTTGTGGATCAACTACTTTAGAGACAGAAACATTTGGTGGAGATTGCATATTTGGACTTTTATTACCCAAAGTTCCAGCAGCCATTGCTAGAGAATTTGCAACCAAATTTTTATTGCCCTGTTTCAAGAAAGATCAAAATTAAGCAGTGTTTCTTGTATATATATACATAATATTCATAACATATAATTTATATATACGAACTTGTTGTTGTATTAGATGATGTGAAAGTTGTTGTTGCTGTACATGTTGTCTAAGTTCTGAATCAAGCGCACCATTTTGCTGCCCTGGGCCTGGACCTGTTGCTGGTGGCTTAGCACTTTCAGTTGCAGAACCCCAAGATCCCGATGACAACAGATCATCAGGTAGATCATTTTCAAGATCAAACATATCTGTGTTTGTTATATAATCTGAGAATAAAAATTTGCATTAGTAACGGCATTATGATATGTATGTTGCTGTAAAAGATACTGGTTACTACAAAAGTAATATATCTAAGTGTAGCCACTGAACCATGATATCAAGCATGTTGTATATCAAAACTGAAGATTTTCTTTAGGCTACAGAATTCATAGAAGAGTTCGATATCACAACTGAATAATTACTTCTCTAGATAACCAGTTTAGAAAATTATTGTCAGATTATGATATTAAATGTAACATATACCATAGAGACCAAAAAACCATTAGTAAATGATATAAAGATAAGATTCAGCACCGTCACCATAGCTTCTATCTAAAGATTTAATAGTAAAATCTTCGTACTACCATATAATGTAGTTGCTTGTTGTATAATATACCTGCATGTAAGTATACATGCACATATATGCATACATGAATACATTTTATGACATTTATGTACATATCACATTTTAAATTGCAGAAGCTTGTATTTGTTCAAATTATACTAGCCTACAGTGTTTGAAAAATACATTTGTCATATAAAAATATCTCTTTAACTTACTTGACTATCCATGATTGACCATACAACAACGGAGAAAAAAGGGGTCAAATGCAAATTTAAACGAAAAATAGAAAAAGAAAATAAAACAAAAAGATTCTACACAAACTACTGTAAATATAAACAAACAAATACATAAATAAATAAGACATGAGACATACACTGTGTGAGCATAACTTAAAGGAGTTTATACTACAGCAGAATAAAAATTTCTTCACAATAAAGACGTGCTAAACTACAAAAGCAGCAAAGCTACTGATGGCAAACTTTAGAGTAGACAGTCATGCGAAGAAATCATAGTCACTCTAAAGAATATTTACAACTGTTTGTAAACGGAATGTTTTTTAATGTTGTAACATTAAAAAAAAGTTTCTGAAACTCTTACAAATAATATAAATCAGTTTATTTCAATTATGATATCAATTACCTACAAAGTATAAAAACGATTATGTACAAAACATCATAGTTACCTACCTAACAACCTAGTTCAACTTTATCTCATTGAAGATATAATCGCATTTTATTTAAAAATTTATACACAATATTTAATACAGTTTCATCCTAATATAAAGTTTTAGAGCTCTGTACATGTGTGTCGCATGTCCATATTACATTACCACTCAATGCTTGAAGCTCACAGCATATCTATTTATATTTTTTTTATTACATATTAAATTAAAACATTTTTTCCTATAGTACTTAGAGTGATCCAATTTTTCTCCAGTATCATATAAAAGAAACAAATCTTTCTCAATTATAAGGCAATATATTACATTTATTTGTTCTTATATTCTATCATATAAGTAAAACAATATAATCCTCATGTTCATTGTGGGTTTTACAAATAACGACAATAAATCAACTTTATTGAACCATAGTGACAATATGCCAAAACTATATACATTTCTTTTATAATATAAAAATTACGAATTATTTTAGCAATAAATTATGACATAAATTGGAAGTAATTAAATGATTTTACAACTTTATGATACTAATAAATGAGATGAATGGACAGATAAACAAATTCTGTAGTGCTGGACTTAATGTTTTTGAACTTTTTGCTGGGTTTTGTAATAATATTTACTTCTTTTCTGGATGGTATGGTTGTTCCAATGTGGCTGCAGCTGATGCTGTTGCAGATGAAGCTGCTGTTGTGGCGGGCCCTGCATTTGTTGCATGTTACCACTGCCACCTCCCCCGTAGTTTGTATAAGCATGGTGCATCATTAGAGGCGCCATACCCACTACATATATCACAGTTTTTATTTCAGACTGTGGAAAAACTGTCTATGCTTTCTGGATCACAGTTTTTAAGCAGCAGAAATAGTCTAAATTTTCCTTCAAATGCAACTAATTGGTATAGATGAATTAATATCTATAATCCTGAAAAAGAAAGACTATGTCTGCCACTTTGTGTAACCTGACTAAATCTCGTGATTGATACATCAAGTATTTAAGTGACACAGTCATCACCAAATCGATATGGGATTATATGAAATATTATTGAGTTCAGAAACTGTTAAGGTGATCAGGTAGCACTTAAAGAAAATAAGAATCAAGAGATGGTTAGCGCATCAATCATGCCAGCATGTCTTTTTTTAATAATTATTCAAACTTCCATGCATTTGCCATGCACTACAAAAATAAAATGAGAACTAAATTTAAAGACAACTAAAAAATTTACAATATACTATTATTTTGTTTAGGTTAAATTTAAATAATAGAAAGAACGTGCAACAAGACAGAAGTTACAGATTATTTAGTACAAACAATTTTTTTTTAAACACGGAATATTTCTATAACCTCTGAGCAAAATTTATACACTGCATCCAAATTGCCCGAACTTCCAACAACCAATAATTTGAAACTTTCTAATAATTTATTTTTTATTAAGAATAACTATATATAATGATTTATTAATATCAAAATATGTAAAAACATTGTAAGATAAAAACTCAACCCAAAACATTCATTAATGCCAATACTGTAACAATTGAAAATATTTCTTAAATATCTCTGTTTCCTGACATGAGTTACCATATAAATTCATACGAATAAATACAATTTCGTAGAACAATTTAAAATAATTTATCGAATCAATAATAACACGTTAGACAATTGATAAAGTAATCAATTTCCGCAATAGCATTTCTTGAATAATTTAGGTTAGTTTACAAACAGTTAACTAATAACAAAATAGAGATTTTGATCGTTACATACGACGACAAAACAAAAAAAAATTACACAATTTTAGAATAATCCGAATAGAGGGTCCTGTCAAAGAGTAATAATGTAACACTTGTAACATGAAACGATAATAACCAGCTACAACCACAGCACTTTCCTGAAAGTTCAAAACCTATACAAAAATGTTGTGGAAAGAAAAAAAGAAAGAGAGAGAAAAAGAGAGAGAGAAAGAGAGAGAGAGACTGTCTATCAGACACATTGTTTTCGATAAAGGTAAATGATACGAAGACAATAACAAAAGGGTGCATTTCTTGAAAAACGAAGGCATCGAGACATGTGGGCAATTTTGCTCAAAGGTTGCATCCGTCAACGAATTGACAGTATGCCTCTGATAAATCGAAGAGCATATATTTCTTAATATAATAAGAAAGATATATGCTTGTGGTATCATGTAATTAGAAAAACGGCGTATGTGCTACTTGCGACGTTTCATCCCCGAAAGGTTAGTCGCGATAGCGACTCTATTGCGAAGAAAGTTCACCGTGATGAAAATGAAAGAACTTACCCGCGGAATCCGAAGTCCCCTGGAAAGGATCTCCGAGCTTCGGCCGCTTATTCGGTGGCCCGTCCACCAGGTGGTCGGCCATGGTTTCTTTTCAGGGTTAATTATTTCTTGTGTTTCAGGCTGTTTACTCCTGGTAGCAAGTAAGCGGCGGCGGCAGCAAGTCAGGACGACCGCACGCACGCACGCACGCACGCACGCAGCCAGGCACGCACGCAGGCACGTATACACGGGTATACACACACGAACGAAACGCTGCACTACGCCACTAGAAGATCGGTACTAGTGCTGATGATGCTATTACTGCTGCTGCTGATGCTATTGCTGCTTCCTCCTCTTCGGCGAAGCCGCGAAAATTCACCAAGCTCTTAGCGTATTCACAAGCATGACAATAACAATGAAAACCGCGGCGCGTGGAGCGTCCCCGAGCACGCTTTGGTACACGATCAACCATTGGGCATCGTCGGGGGTACGTCGAACCCCGCGCTCAAAGCCCACACACACAGTAAATTTTTCAATGGGCGCACAGGCCACTCGCACGACGACGGGACAGGCCGAGAAGTTAGTTAGACTATCGGTATCACAATATTGAAGATCACCACTTCGACTTAAATGCACACCACTACCAAACGAGTTCTCACGTTATATTCGGTTTAGTCGGTCGCACACGACTCGTCAAACACTCGAGTGTGGCGAACTGGCTGCGCGCACGGCGCTAGCTCGCAGCAACGATATCGCTCTCGAGGCCCGCTGGCACCATCTTTCTCTCCTCTTCTCTCGCCTTGGCACACTGCGACACGGGGCGCGCGAATGATCACCGCGGACGCAGCTCGCTTTCCCCACACATTCGAGGCAATCACGGACGCCAGGAGGCGAAGACGATGAAATGAGTCGGTTCCGGGGCGGCCACCGCGCGCCACAGAAATTCGCTCGGGAAAAGCGATCGCGAGAGTTCCGCACCGCACGAGTATCGGCTAACGTAAAATGGCGGCTGCTGTTGACGAGAAGTTTTTCTACGCTTGTCAGAAAATGTCCGACTGGTTCCGTATAGTCGCCGTGACGCTAGTCCAGCCACCTGATTGGTCCCTGTGATCACGTGACATGATCGTTCCCTATTATTGGTCAAACTGCTGCGAGGCCACGAACGCTGCGATTACGTTCACGCCGCCGGTCTAACAGCCGCGAGAATTTCGTTTATTCCTCTGCCGCCATTTGATAAAGGCCGGTCTCGCATAGTGGTTGTAAGATGCTCTTTGAATTAGATTCATTATTGGCACAGAATACGTTCCTGGCCAAATTTAACGAAACAAATAACTTAATAACTAATCACGCTATTCTCCGCTCTAGTGGTGTTCACGGCTTCACGAACTTGAAAAGAAGCCCTAGCCTAATTATTCCTTGTTGCCGGAAAACATTGAGACAGTGATTCATACGATTCGAGTTTTGGAGGAGACACATTCATTCAGCCTTTCGCAATTTACTATTTTCTGTATATACGTTGCAAACGTTATTTTATTTTATTTCTACATATATAAAGTAATAATCTTTCAACATTCATTATAGTGTACTATAAGTAAAACGTTTGTAAACGTAAACCCTACGTATATGCAACGTCTTTGTTGAAATGAAATATTTTCATAATATACCTACAATATATTTAATTGTACGGCTATAAGTATGTCCACTGGACATAACCTCCAGAATTTTTGCGAGTACATATTATATAATACAAATAACGAAATCATTCGATACATAAATATACTGTGTATGTTTCTTTTTCATAGTAAACAAATCATCTCCTTTTTAGAAAATTACTAGTTGGTTTACGAAATAATGAGAATTTAGATTTGTCCGAAAATTGTACTCTTCAAATATCTTTTCATCTGATTCATTAATTGATTGATATATATATATATATATATATATATATATATATATATATATATATATATATATATATATATATATATATATATATATATATATATATATATATATATATATATATATATATATCAATTGTACTAATAATCACTTTCTCTTTTATAATTACAAGACTAAAATATTTGCGCGGTTATGTTCATAACAAACAACCTATGCTGTGCAATATCGTATCCTGACAAAGATTTATATGCCGTATGTCGTCAACATTGAGAAAATAAAAAATCGACTTTGTTAATGCGTTTACAAAGCTGAGAGTGTCAAAGGGATATCGTTACAAGATGGCCAGGGATTTCTCGATCGACAGGTTAAAAGGAAGAATGTATACAAGGTGGGGAGACGGGAGATTGCGTTGCGCAGAACGTCCTCTCTTCGAGAAAGAGAATCTGACTCGTGAATAGGTGCGAACGGCACGCGACTAGCTGCACGCATATATTGTGCGTGAACTTGCTTCCATCTTCCTTTTCCTGCTCTGTTCCTTTTCGCTCTTTCATTCGTGTGTTTGTTGTGTGGTCACGCGCGCGCGCGCGATAGTGTCAGATACAGAGAATTGTGTAAAGAAAGAGGTGAACGCGAGAAGAGAGGGAGAATTGGAAATGGGACGGGAACTGGATGACGCCGTGGCAGCAGCCACCTAGCCACCCATCTCAGTGACAGCGACTCTTTACTCTTTGTGGAGTGTTGCTAGTCGCTTACATCGCTTTATTTCTGTCGACTATATAATATTACAGTCCCTTTGATAGTCTCTTAGTAATACGTAAATGCTTTTTTTTGATAAGAGTTTTTACGATGTCAAGTATTTATTATCGTTCCTTAGTTTAGGGTTGAAATCTGTATCGTTCTCACTAGACATAATAACTTACATATAGAACCACCTAGGCGATTTTCATCCAGCAGGCAGTACTTCTGATAATTGAAACAAATTTCTTTACTGCCATGAAAAACATGATTTACTTGTTCATTAATCATAATTTTATTTACTATAATCAGGCTTATAAAAATAGATTTTGAAACTTGTTCACTTAATGTTCCAACATACTTAAATTACAAAATTTTTTTCACATCTATTTATTAAATCTAGAAAATTTGTAATTGAATCAAATATTCAAATTTTTTAATCAAATTTTCATGATTCTGAATGAATGTTGTGTATGTTCTTCAAAATTTTTATTTTATAACAGCTTTGAAAAATTAGGTGGTAAATTGAGAAAAATAAACGAAAGAAATTTTTAATTAATACTAATTCTTCATTTTTTCACAATCATTGGATATAGTTAGATACACAATTATACAATTGAAAACACAACAACATCATAGCATTATTAATATATCAACTTTTAATGTAGAACAGCTGCCAATACTATTATGTATATAAGTCAGTATGAGAAAATCAGTTCTCAAAGATTGTGGATGTTGCTGATGCTGGACTTGTAACTGTTGTTGTTCTTTCCGTTTTTTTCTTTTCTACAATACTTCTTGAATTGTATGTATTTTTTCAGTAAGTAAATATATGGAATTCTCCATTCCTTACATGTAATCTTCAACTTTCCTTGCATATGGAACAAGATTGTGGATTCTTTTCTTGAACATAGATCATGGATTGTGAGATGGTTGAACCAATACTGCTTGAACCAATTTATAAACAAAATGATTTCTAAGATCTGGTGTTGCAGTTTAACGCCAATCGTTTCATTCCTATATTAATGTTGCTTGTACTTGACCTGGTTGAATTCCAGCTGGAAGCTGAAGGTTAGCTAACCTATTTTCATTTAAAGCACTAAGTTGTTCTGAATCATTCAAATCAAATAGTTGCTGTATATTAACAGACTGTTGTATATTAATGGCAGTCGTTACAACAGCAAACATGGGACTGGTAGGTATTGCTGGATTACCAACAACTGTAACTGTATTAGGATCACAATTTAGAGAAAAAGACATATTTGAAGTAAGTTGGGATAATTTAGCATTTCCTATTGCACCAGGTGCTCCTTATATGCTTGGTGTTGGCATTCCTTCAATAATACATTGTGCAGCTACTAAACTAGCTGTTGTAGTAGGACATGGACAACATATGATATGTTCTTCTTATTTCAGATTCATGGATTTGAATTTTATTAGTTTTATTTTTGTTTGATTACTTCGGAGGTAAATATACATGAGAAACGTTATGATTGCAATGTTTCCAATGACTAATAATTTGCCTCGAAGATCTACAGTTTGACATTGTACTGCTTTTTTCTGCTTGACAAGCAGTCATATCAGTCAATAAATTTTTCATAGTTTTACAATCTGGCAATGAACATGACCAAACTTCACAGTTTGCTTGACTTGCGCATTGTTAATACTTATGTGCATAAAGTAGAAGAACTAGTTATTGCTGAATAAATTTGTGTTTTTTTGGATCTGCAATTGATTTTGTAGCACTCAGTAACATATAAATATTGCTTAGTTAAATTTTGTTAGTGAAGTAAATTTATTTAGATACAAAAACCAATAATTACCGATTGAAGTATCAATACCAGTTATTTAATCCTGAGTAGCTTGTTGTGATCCAGGTTGACCTCCACTTAATGCACCAGACTAAGGTTGAGCTTGACTTGGAACAGGTGGTTGAGTTTGTTGTGCCATACCACCTTCTTGACCACCCATAACATTTGTAGAGCCAGTGGAGTCAATGGAACCTGTGGTTCCTCTAACTGTACTATTTTGTATCACAGTCATCTGTATTACTTGATTGGGATCCGGATAGGTCAGCTAACCCATTTTCATTTGGAACATTAAGTTGTTAACTTAATCATACCATAATAGAAATCAGTTAACTAACGTGAATAAGGAATTCTGCGCATATGTGACATGCTGTGAATATCTTAGACAGAGATAGAGACATTTTACTCATTCTTGTCTTGTGTCGCACGAATGCGGACTTTGTTGACCGTCCATGTTGATTTTTCACGACTATCATGACTTAATTTTCGGACGGTTTTTCCTAGCGTCTCTCAAAAAGCACTTATATGACCGTGAATTAGGCATAAGAACACGTATCTGATTGCTTATTTCTGGTAGACCCAATACAATCATTAAGATAAGCACGTGTATTGGCTGAAAGTGTCACATATACAAATAAAATAATATAACACGCATGACGGTAAGCGATAGATAGTACTACCTCTTTTGCTTCTGTCTCTTTCCACTAACCAATTTCTCATCTCTATTCTACACAAATAAACATTTCATAAAAGCGTGGGGAGCCATACTGACTATAAACAGGAGCTGAGAAGAAGTCTTCTGGAAAGAACGTGGTTCGATTGGTTATTTCTGATAAACTCAATACAATCATAGAGATAAGCACGCGCGTTGATCGAAAGCATTCTATGGTCAAAAGTATCACATATACAAATAAAACAATATAGCAACTCGTGACGGTGAACGATGAGAGTATTATCTCCTTTGTCCTTGTGCCATCCAGCGAGATTCCTTTCCAGCTTCGTACAGAATAGGTTATTAGGTTAAGTTATGTTAATATTGAGGTGATTATGCATCGAAATCAAACTCTCGCACTGTTGTCATCACGATCATACAAACAAGTCTCAAATAAAATCTCTCAACACTCATATATCGAAGCCTAGGTAACATCATCCAAAAAATCTAGTAAAAAATCAACATGGAAGACAAGAAGGTTCTCGTTGTGCGTATGCATGACATGCTATGAATGTCTTAGCAGACATTAGTGGTATTTAACTGTCTCGTAAGAATACAGACTTTGTTGACTTTTCACAAGTGACACAATTCAATTTTTGAACTGTTCCCCTAGCGAGTGTCGAAATCTGTTTATAGATTATGGTTGCCATATTTAATACGGCTGGTACTCAGAGTCACCTATGTCTAATATTTTAAATAAATATTTACATATGTATATTATTAATGATTTATTAAGATTCTTTTAAACATTTCATTTACTTTTGAATTAAATATTATTCTCAGATTATTCTCCGAAGGAGTACTACATACAGAGACAATATGCACAGTACAATAGATCGAAAAAAGTCACAAGTGTCTGTTGATAATCGTTATTCGAATGTTACATAACTATTCAGAAGACAAAATTCTGTAGTTAACAGCACTATTCTATCAGATTATTTCTTTAAAAATATCATTATATCAAAATATCACAATAAGTGTTTAATCTGACCCATTAATGATTAATTTTTTAAAGTTATTTCTTTAAATTATATTTTATAATGCAAAAAAGTAACCAGTGACTATGAGATTATGATACACTATTTAACTGCGTATAGTTCATATATTTTTGTACGACGGAATAGGAATAAAGATACATATGTATCAATATATTAATGTACTAAACAATCGATTCAAAAGGAACAATAAGGATTAATTAGTTAGTATTGCATTTCGATTATTACAAATCAAATGAGATATTTTCATGCAAGCTTTGACTCACTGATATCGTCATTATATCTACCATGATAACGGACTCAGTTTTCGTAATCTTAACGTCGATACGATATAATTTCATCCTATGTCATTTGTAATAATTATGAACTACCCACTCTAATATGAATAAATTATATATTAGAAACAGCAATTTTACGTTAAAGAACGGAGAAGTATGCTTCATTTTGAGATAGTTTAACGTAAAGATTCTGACTATTTAATGTCAATCTATTAATTGTGTATTTGTGTAATAAAATAATTGTAATGGGTTAAAGAAGCAAGGTCATTTTTTAGATTTCGATGTCTGTTACACTTCATATGTCTTGTTAGATATATTTTAAGAAAGAAGTTTACAATGTAGAGCATTGTCATAATAATGAAGGATAACAATAAAAAACTAAATAAAATATATTTTCTACGAGTATTTCATGGCATTGTGTTGTCGAGAGAAGAACTCAATAATCCATATAGATTAGAAAAGCAAGGTTAATTATGTTCAAATCATTCCAATATCATTCATTCTAAAAAGATTATTATCAGACTAGAACAGATAAATCTTTAAGTTCACGCTGAAATCGATCGTATATGAAAGATGATCCTAGCTTATATATTCGGCTTGATTTTTCAGGATACTTCGAGAATATCTTTTTTCTTTACGATGTAAGGGAACATGTTTTACACATAAGTATTGAAACCTTGATTTCACATGCCGCTTAACGGAACCAATGTAATCTGACCGTGGAAAAACACGATCTTTAAATAACTATAATCTTTATCTTTTATTATTTTTATTAAAATATCTAATATGATAAAAAATATATACAATATAATCCATATGAATTATCAAATCTTTATAAAAAATTAATTCATTTCTTGGTGTTTATTTTTACTTCTTAAATCGAAAAAATTAGATATTTAAAATGTTATAAATAACAAAAAGAGTGTAAAGTATAAAGTAATTTTAAAAAATAAGTGCGATTTTAAAAAATAAATTAATATATGTGTAATATGATATATGTATATACATATTACGCACAAAAACGAATATTAAAAGTTTCGAGTTACATGTTTAACATTATTTGTATAATTTAATAATGCTCTCCTATAATTTAATCATACACGAATAAATTTTTGTGTATATATTCGTAATATACAGGTAACATGTGATTGAAAATGCACTCTTAATAGAAACATGTCACAGTACTAAGTTAATAAAACAAAATTGGATTTTGTAATAAAAACAACTTTTAATAACATATATAGAATTGAAATCGTTATGTGTTTCACTTTTCTACGCATTCCTCACTCACAATGAAACTATTGGGTTGGCAACTAAGTGGAAAGACGAGGAAACTAAATCACGTAAATGGGAGGTACAAAGTCAAAATTAGGAACTTGTTTGAAAGAAATTACTGCTTTTAATATAAACAAGAATTGATATGACCTGTATCGTATGTAATAGTAGAGTACTTAAGTCTGCACCTTACAAGCTAACCACTCCGTTTTTAATAATAACAGAAAGTACATTTTAATATTGATTCATAACATTCTCTATAAATAATCTTACATAAAATTCTAACTGGTCGGTATAATAATTATTGGAATAATTAACATACAAACATACATTCCATTTAACAGAAAAAGTACAACAACATGTATAGATATGAAATAACTTTTCTAATAAATTATATTGAAACTATATTAAGAATAAAATCACATATATAATATATAAGAGAATAATATATGTAAATATAAAGTAAAGTATGTTTAATTTGGTCAAGTACTTGATTAAATTTTTAATCTGAGCAAACTTGTTTTTGTACAAATTGGAATAAGTATATATAATACGCATTGCTTTTATAAATTTCACACGATACTCAGTCTCTTATTACATGATGACTGTATCAAAGATTGTGTGAATATGATCATTACAGAAAGTACAGTCAAAAATATAGTTTTTCCAATAATATTGCTTTTTAAGATACAAATCAAGGTTGCTTATAAATACGAAATATTTGCGATACATTACAATTATAAAATCTTCATAAATATTTTTGCTTTGTAGGAATGATACAGAATTGTCTTATTTACACTGAAAACACTGCAGCATATACATATGTATAATAGAGTATCATTCGTATGTTATTTTTTAAAAAAGTATACACAAATTTTTATATAAATTATAATAAAATGCTTCTCCTTTTTTACAATAAATCGTAGGTTAATGAAAACTTGATGTAGTCTTCTTCGTACATATAAACAAAACAAATTTCATTAAATTATATGTAGTTGCTTATATTAACAACGTTTTTATTATACAATCAATAAATGTTCTTTCCTATAACAGCGCAGATTGAAAATTCAAATTTATAATTTACTTCAATTAATATATATATATATATATATATATTTATTACAGAAATGGTATCAGTTCTATAATAAAATTAATTGCACAAATAATTGAGAAAATGCATATCTTTTAAAAGTACTTAATACATGTACATATTTTCATGGATGTGAGATTATTTTCTCTTAAGATCGGTGCATGAATGAAGGAGATTTATAAAAAAAAAAGAGAAAAACATAGTTGATAAATAATTCCACGATAATAAAAAATTTTTCACTATATGAACAGTATCGTAAATGCTAACAACTTTTAAGAAATCCCAATTTCCAAACAATAACAATTTACATAATGTATTAGAATTTATAATGAGATTCACACGTACTCTCATTTTTTTCATATAAAAAAGACTAGTAAACGTGTATCACTTTTTACAAACTCCCAAATAGATTTTTAATGCTGCCTTTTATACAAAAATGTTTGGACTTGAGATTTTGATATTTAAGTTACAATTTATTCTTTGCAGAATAGATTTAGCTATGAATGACTGAAATTATTCTGTACTTCAAGATGGTATCATTTTGTTTTTAGAAAGAGCATAATGTTTTTATGTTAAGAAAATATTTTCTATTCTCATATCTATGCAATGTATTGCATCAACTTAATATTAAATCTCAAATGCATGTCAAATATAACATCATTTTATTAAAGTTTACAGATATCAAATACATATATTATATGTACCAAATGCTATGTGGCAAACGTGAATGATAATATAAACAAAGATATTTAATGGAATATAGCACAAAAGATTTCTGTCTTATATCTAGTGCCAGTTTTAAGGATGTGTAAGAAACTTTTTGTACACATATAAAAACATTATACTATTGAAGTATCCTTATTGATTGAAAAATTGGATACTAAAAAAAAATCTTCACACATAACATCAGTTTTGAACAATTATATGTTTCCAACTCGGTCAAAAGATACCATTTTAGTTTTTATTTTAATATCATTATGACGTAGTAAAATATCCAGATAAATGTTCATAAATATATTCATGAGTCACGATTTTAAGAATTTCTTTAATGGAGTGTGCGCAATATCCTTTTGAGACTGTTTGGCATTTGATGTACAATCAAGCAGTCAATCATTTTTGGATTTTGCTTCATTCTCTAGTTGACTACCTTCATCTTCCTCATCTGAATAATTTGTAGGTGCTTCACCAGGTTTCAACAATTTTCCCACATAATCATATTTTTCTAAAATAAGGAAAAATGTGAAAATAATGTCTATATAGTAATAATACGTATTCTAATTACTGTACCTTTTATAAAGGTATTATATATATGCAGGGTGTATACCATGATAAGAGCAGTTTCATATAACTATTGAACAATGGATGGTAGGACAAACATATAAAGAAACTTTTATTATCATTTCTTATGTAGAATGTCGTTGTGAAAAAAAGAATGTTTACCTTTAATTTTCCAAAATCATACTAAGGTGTTTTTTTTAGATAAAACCATAAATTTTTTATACACCATTCAATATTTTTTAGTCCTTTTTTTTATGTTTTCCTAATCTTTGGTATGATAAGTTTTACAATATTAAAGTTAAAATATTTTCTAAACTAATCATTTTTAGATCCAAGTATTTATTACTTTTTTGTGGAGAGTTAAAAAATGCATTGAATAATGTATTTAAAAATACATTTTTACATATATACAGTTTTATTTAAAAAAAACACGAGACGACCTTAGTATAACCTTGAAGAATTGAAGGTAGACATTTTTTTTCATAGTGACATTCTACATAAAAAATAATAATAAAAGTCCCCTTATATTTTTGTCCTATCATCTATTATTTGATAGTTATATCAAACGGCACTTATTGTGCGATACCCTGTATAGAAAATATTGAATTTTGATTTTAAATTATAGATATTAAAATTCATTATATAAAGATTTATTGCAGCTATCCTAGTACAAGTATTTGTACCAAGTTTTCAATACTTACTTATAATTTGCTATCTTTAATTCTCTATTCTGTTCTCAAAAAATATTTTACAAAGCTATTACCTTTAAATTGTTCATTCCACTCGTTTATAGACTCCATTTCTGCAGTTTTCAAATCGCTTAAGTCATCATATTCCTGTGATGTTTCCAATGAAAATTTTGCTAAGGCTCTGCTAATATCCTTCCCACCAAATACTTCATATGGAGCACCTATAATAAAATTAATAAAAAAACATAGTCCTATAAAGCAATATAATTCTGAAAATATAACAATTATTGTTTTGTTATATTAAATATTATCATAATTATTTTTTCAAAATAATCATTGATATATGTTGGTTGAAATCTTTTCATAAATTGTGTGTGAATGTTGCATTTTAATAATGAACGAAATGTTAATCATTCACAAGTTATTATTTCATAGCTTTCTCAATTATCACGGTCTCATGATGTTCGCAAATTGATTTTTACACAAGCCGAGACTGATAATAACCAATGGACGATGGAACTTATTTATGCGCTAATTAATAACACTGGAAAATTAAGGTACGTAACATAAAATTGCGATTACATAGCAATTTCATGTACGACGCAGATTCGTCAACTATCATGTAAAATAAATTATTAGAAGTAGTTGAATACTTACCAGGACCATAAAAGTGGGCACCACGAGTACAGTCGTAAACACTACCATTTATAGCAATTAATATTCGTCCATCTGGTCCCGTACCATTATATTTCTTTAACTCTTCGAGTGTAAAATCACGTCGTATTTTTGGCAGTTTCTTTATCTCTTTTATGGGCTCTTCAACCTTCGTCTTGCTTTTAACTATTTTGTAAACCAAAAAGGCGATCACGCCTACTAAAAGGAGATTTATTGGACTCTTTACGATTTCAGCTATGAAACCTGAAAGTAGTTGTTGACTTTCGTGCCCTGTAGAAGTCGAGGTGGAACCCGGCGAGTCATTCTTTTCCGCCATTTTGACCACCAGTTCTTGGATGATAGGAGAATAAAATGATATTTTTTGCTTACTATTGATTAATTTCACGTTACATACGTATTAAATAGTTTTGAAGAAATTTTAAATGATCTTTCGAAAAATATGAATCAGTATCTGTCAAATGTACTGCTTAAACTGTATCGTGTACAACCTCAATCGCGTACTGCTAACATACCGGTGCTGGCTAAACTAGCACCTATACTGATGTGATTATGTTCTTTAACATATACTGCCCCACTACTAATCTGCATGCACTGAAGAACTACATAGAAAACTTTTTATTTGTTTAATATAAGCCAAAATAATAGGATCTGCTAACTTAAAAACTACATTTTTAACAATTACCGTTTATTTTATAATAATTGCGTTATTTAAGAAAAGATATATCATTGTAAATACCTATAACTTTAAATATATTTTATCATTTATTATTGCTATTTCAATAAAAACGGAATCTTCAGCATTTTAATACTACTACCGATGATACATACACTTGATTGAAAATGATACAATATTTGTAACGCAATATATATAAATTTGAATTGCATATTTGGTACAAATATGTTGCTTTTTTAAATTTTAAATATAAAAAAATCTCATAATAAATTATATTTTTTTATTAAAAATATACGAATAAATAATAAAAATGATAAAATACAGAATTAAAGTCATCTCCTATTTTAATAAAAATATGAAAACATTTTTAATTTTTTCGAAATATAGTTCAACTTTTCCTATATATTGTATTGCGTTTTATAAAAATGGTAGTTTTTTCAAAATAAATATAACAATAAGATTATTATAAATTCCTATTTTTAATGTATTTTATTTCAATTAACTTAACGTAATCAAGATATAAACATATGCCTTACAGAGTTTATTAGTATATTAAGACATTCATTGTTATTATTGAGTTTAATTTTTCAAAGTCATGCCATGTTGTCATTTTTCTCGTTGTATGTGCATGTTTCTTTCTATTTATGCGAAGGAATCTTGATAAGTCGGAGTTTAATTGACGGAAACCCGTTAGATGTCGCTTTTATTACTCATTATATCTTATCAATGCTTACAAAATATTCGTACAAGCAATTGTTTATTTTAGATATATATTATACATGTATATGTGCCTTTCTGTGTGTGTATGTGGCGCGTGCGTATGTGTGTGTATACATATACGTATATATTGATGATAGTAAATTGTTTAATCTGGATAGAATAATAGTGGGGGAACTGAATCAATTACAATTGCTTGGAGACTAGTTTATTGACAATAATATCTATATACTGTTGATACTTCCATGCATGGTCATTATTTGATTTGTGCACAAATTTTATAAATAATCTATGAATTTATATAAGCTACTTGTACTTGTCTATGTTGTACTCATATTGGACGGCACCGTTTGATAGGAGTAATAATATTTGTATATTTTTCAACTCCTATTAAATTATAACTAAAACTGTTTAAGTTCTCACTGGTGATTTTCCTTCTTGAAAATCGAGATAGGAACGGATGTTAAGAGTAGATGAAATCATGTTAACATCTACTTTTTCCGAGCACATTGGACACGTATTTTCAGATTCAATAATCCTAGTATAACAGCAAATAATTATATGTATTATCTTTAAAATAAGATGTCATACATACCTTAAGAATTCACTTCTTATGCAAGGAAAATCACATTGTGGACATACCGTGAAATCATCTTCAATGATATGTCGGCCCTAAGAAATGTTGTCTTATTAAAACACAATATATGTATTAAATTTCAAAATAAATGCATGCTTCAGAAACACTAACTGTAGCTATACAAAAAGGTATTGTATTTTTGCACTTGTCGCAAGTAATCTCTGTCTCTGTAAGTTTGCTCTTGCAATATGGACATGGAGTTAAAGGTTCCTCTTCAATTTCATTATCTTTTGATTTTGGTGGCTTTCTTACAATTGCCTCAATTTTTTTACTATACTTAGCATCAATTTGGCTTCTGTATTCCGGACGCATCAACATAGCAGCATAATTAAAAGCAGCATATTTTAATCCAGCTCTTTGACATTCTATTACAGTGGAGGTCAAAATCGGAACAATATCTAAAGGAAAAAGAATATGTACACTAAACATTATTCGTATTATTTCGATATTTAATTATACATATTTATATATATTTTACTAACGTGATGGAAATTTCGATATGTTATTGGCTACTCTTATTAACATACGAGCACCACGTAAATGATCGTTCTTTTTTACATGAAGTCTCACAAGGATATATGAATGCAAAAGTCTTAAATTGTTTTGCATCTCTGAAGGTATATTGATTTTATTCTTTTTTAATTCTTGATACATGCCAAATAAAACATCATGAGCGCTTCTATAATTTCCTGTAGAACAAATCATCACTAACACAATTCTTTTAACATTGGTTATATAAATACAACAAACATACCGTTAATTTGTTCTTCATTAGCAATTATAATTGCTGTCTTTGCAGCTTCTTTGTACTGTTTTCTAGCCATATATAATCTGAACAGATATTTAGGATCCTGTAATGAGTATGATTAGTTGAACATCAAGTCAATCAAGTATCAATACCGATATCTTTATTAAATCAGATACCAATACCTTTGGTAATCCATCACCACCTAATAAAAAATCAATTAACTGATTTGCTAACTTGTCATCTTTTGAAGAAGCAACTGTATCAATGGCTAATGACAGGACTTCATTTTCATCTGTTACTAATTGTGCAGCTTTTAATAAATGTCGTAATGCTTTTTGATATTCCTTGGCATAGAAGTAATATTTTCCAGCTAAAAAGTTATTTTTCTGAGATTCAAAATGCATCGCAAGGCTTTTAAAATCTTCTTTTCGCGCATTGCTGTCATCAATCGTATTTATTAGAATTTCTCCATATAATTCCATTTTTCCATGTTGATTAGCTAATTGGAATGCTTCTTCGTGACAATTTGATAAAATTAAGAACTTAATTGCTGAATTATAATCATTCATTTTTTGAAAATATTTTGCGACCATTTTAGCTCCTTCTATACTTTTAGTTTGTTGTACTACTTCAACACTTCGAGCTACAATTAGTAAGCCATATATGTATGTACATATATTTAGATGAAGTTTAATAGCTAATAAATTAGATATAAGATATTTTAATATTAATTATATTACCAGGATTGTTTAAATATTCCAAATTAATCCTAATTATGTTTTCATAATCTTTTGCAGTTTCATATGCCTTTGCTGCTTCTTCATATTTGCCTTCAGCTTCTTTGGCTTTAGCATATTGTATATTAAGTTTGGCAGATGAGATTTGTGGTAGGAGTTGCCCCACTTTCTGCCAATTTTTTAATTTTATATATGCAGAAGCAGCTTTATCAAAATATTCAGCTTTTTCATATAGTAATGCAGCTTCATTAAATTGCTATAATAATAACCCAATTGTAATACTTATAGAACATATTTATACGGTTATAGTACTTACACACCTTCATTGATTCTAATATTTCTGCACATTCTTTTCGCAATTGTCTTGAACTTTCATTGTCCATAGCTATGTTTACACCTCTTCTACTATCCCCACATCTGATAGACATTCTCGCAATTCCAGCAAGACATAGATTTCGATGTTGCGGATTATGTGTAGTTGTATTAGATATATTATTTGAATCTACCAATCCACGTTCATAATTTATTAACGCTTTTGGATAATTACCCCTAGAAAAAAAATTCAAAATTTAAATACGAACACATAAATAATTTACGCATTTAATGTTGTATTCTTACGTAAATTCCAACTGTTGAGCATATTCTCTGGCAATATAAGGAATTTCATCAGCTTTCAATTTTTGGGCTAAATTTAATGCTTGTTCCCATTGCATTAGGTCTCTTCTTAAATACAAAGCTTGTACTGGTTGAGATGATTGTAAAAAAAATTGTTCTGCCTCATTATAATTACCAAGTAAAATACAAGCATGTCCACATAATAATGGTAATTCATCTAAGGTTTCCATAGTTTGTAGTGCCCAAACCATCGCAGCATCTTCTAAGTAGCGGTAAATTCGAATTGCTGTGATGAAAAATGATTATTTGTAAATAATATATTTATACGTTTCTTATAGTAACAACAACAACAACAACAACAACAACAACAATAATAATAATAACAATAGCAAATACCAAAATCAATATTTAAATTTGCAATTGCAATTTCTCCTAACTTTAACCATGAGTCTCTTTCATTAATTCTCTCACACGTCTCCCATGCCTGTTGATATCTGAAATATTTAATAGAATAAATATCCTATAGTCAACAAATAAAGAAATAAATAAGACGTTTACCTCCTGCAAAGAATCTGATTTTCTAATATTTCTTTCATTTTTGTATATTCCACAATATTTCCTATATCTTCATGAGAAGACAATGTAATTTGCATTAATTTGTTAGCTGTTGAACTTAATGTCAATTCTCCAGAATACATCAATAGTGGTAATGTTTCAGATGGCAGCTTTGTTGTATTTATCTTTATAATTTTTGTACCTGTTTCCAAAATATACGTAATATATTTGTTTTATATATATTGTATAATTTTCAAGTTTTAACTTACCTTCGATAAAGTATTTTACAAATATGTATGTAGTAATGAGAGTTTTATTGTAAACAGTAAATATATTACGTTCCAAAATATTTTGATCCCAAATTACACCTTCAATGCAACCTAGACAATCAGGAATTTGTAAAACAGTTTCTTGCACAGGATTATACATATAAGCGTCGAACTTGTTATCTATAAAACATAATTGTGTTCCATTTGTATCTAAATAGATTTCCTTTATGCCATTATCGTGTATATGTTCAGTACATTGATTAAAGACTTCTAAACTAAAATAGATTATGTGGCCCATCTAAATATATCATAAATGTAAGTTAGTTCTTTCAGTATTTACTTAGAATTCCATACGTTTATAGAAATAACTTACATCACTGCCATAGATTAAGAAGTTGCTACTAAGAGCATGGCACGTTATTTTAAAATCTGAAACACCTAAGCCTGGAAACATTTTTGTATCCTTCCCTTCTTTCGATAGTGTTTGATCCATTTTAATCTACAAGGATAATAGGTTAACACATAGTTGATTTACTAATACACTAATGTAACGTAAATTTATATGTGTTTTAATATACTTGTTACCGAGTGCAACTGTAATTTGCCATCAAATAAAACAGATGCATAAGTTTCATTCAATCTTATACTATCTATTGTTGCTAAATAATCTCTTTCAAAATGTATTGTAGTATTGTAATCCCTTCCGGATATATCCCAGAACAATGCTCTGTTATTCAACCCTACTGCTGCATGTATTGGACCTATTGTTAATACCGACGGTTCTATTATAGTATTAATTATTATTGGCTCTGGTTTCTCCTAAAAATTAATTTTATATATTTACATACAGTTTTATGCAGTTTTGATTTTATGCCATGTATTTAGATTTACTTTATCTAGCGTATACAGATGGACTGTAACTTCTGTTAAACTGGTAAGGAGTGCAATCCTATTTCCACAAACGCTAGATAATTTAGGAATTTGTATTAAATAGACTAAAACATTGCCACTGTGTGTCACAGTTGCTATCATTGTACCATCCATTGACCATTCTACTGTATTAATTCCAGTTTCACCGCTTACTGTAATTAATTTTTCAGTTTCTTCTAAATTTTGCAAACTATGTATTTTTATGACATTATCCCCACATGTAGCGATTTTTCCTATTGTTTGACTTATGGCCAAGTCAGTCAAGGAATCTTTATGATTCTTAACTTGAAATAATTCTTGGCCAACTTCTTTAATATGTGTAGATATTGCAGTAAAATATCCAGTTTGAAAACCAACTAAAATATATCCATCCCCGTACCTAAAGTAGGACATATAGTGAAAACAAAAGTGATTAAATTTAAGTGATTTTTTAATGATCTAAACCTTTTTACCATTTATAAGTAACAATAGGTCCATAGCGTTTTTGAAAAGCTAATTCAATAGGATTCTCTGGATCCAAAATATTGTATAGAAATAAAGTGGTTTTGCTAATAATAAGAGATACCTGGCAAATAATGAGAAAATTAATACTTTAGATATACAAACACACATGTATTTTATATATCACTGCTATATAAAGAAATCATACTGTATTTTCACCCCCAACTCTGTGATCCATTTTCATCTCATTAAACTGAATATCAGATGCATCACCTTGAAGAGGTATTTCGCGCCTTGTATCCCCATCACTTGTACTGATAGTTAAAACCTTATCTTCACTGACTAACGCAAGAAGTCCCTCATAAGACCAAGCGCCACAAGTTATCCTTTTTTTGTGCTTTCCCAAAATTGGTATTCGTCTATATATTAATTTATGATTTAATGTAGGATTATATAATATAACAATATGTAAAAGTATTTTCTATAAAAATACTATTATACATCATACTTGGCATTTATATGGTCATAAAGTACTAAATTTCCTTTCTGTGTTCCTACTGCTAATAAACAAGCTCTTTTTGCCCATATCATACATGTTAATCCATCTCTTACACCAGCATCTATTTGTGTTCTTTTTCCAGTTGTTGCATCCCATAACGTGATAATAGAAGAACTTTGTGATATAACAGCTAATAGATCTCCATCAGAATCCCATCCAAAACCAGTACATAAACCAGCAATTTGAATACGTTCTTGTAATTCACCTTGTCTATCAAAAATAGCAACTGAGGAATCATAACCAGTAGTTGCTAGATGAGTACTATTACCAGGGCGCCATGAAATGAAAACAGTACCAGTACCATGGGGTTGATACAATTGATAAAGGACCTGTATCAAAACATTTGACGGATAAGCCATATGCATGGTCCAAATAAATGTTGATGTATTCTTAAATAGTTTGAATGGATAAGCATCTTCTTAAAGAACGTTTGTAAATGTTCTTTGTCATAATTTAAATCTTAAATAACAAGTAAGCAAGGATATTGTATAGTTTTCTTAAGAAATTTGTAAATGTATAACCTACCTTATCAATCGACATTTTTTGAGGCCAAAGTTTTTAGCGTTATAGTCAAGAAGGCTAATTGCCTAGCAATGTATAAAAATGTTATGGTGGCGCATAGTTAAAATATTAATTTATTAAATGAGACATATTTTACATGTAACGTTATATTTCTTTTATTCGCCATGTTGTTTATGTTTCGATAGGCCTCGATCAATTTCAAATTGTGTATGTGATTGTTGCCATGGATCGTGATAGATAGCGCTGTATTTTATAATTCACTTTGTTTCTTTCTATTCGAGTTTTCAATAGCTTTAAATTAATTGACAAAGTGGAAACAAAACTATTAAAGAAACGGTTAGACAGATAAATGTGAGGTTCATTAAAGTATGCTGTCGTTATTTGAACATGATCGATTATTATTTATCATCGGAAAATTGCACGTATCTTGCAACTCGTAATACAGTAATTATAGTGCAAAAAGTACTAATAGTATTCGCAGGATGATAATTAATATTAAAGAGAAATGTATCAAGTATGGATGAACGAATAAAATAGATGTATGCAATAAAGGTTCAACAGAAAGCTTTTAAAATTCAATTCGTGTTGCGTTTTTCACGTCTAATCTGACACTAACGCAATTTTTGTTCTGTAAATACATGCATCTGGTTATGTATAGTTATGCATGTCAATAATGCTGCATCGGCAAGATCCACGGAAACATTATGTGTCGATGGTGATTATATCGAATGCTTAAATTTTCAGATTTATTATCGTTAATAAATAAATTGAAATTGTTGCAATATATTCGTTGTATCTGGATAACAAACGTTTAATTAGCTATCCAGGTTGTCGCTTTATAAATTTGTTTACTTCCCTTCAATATTTTTTAAAGTGTCTATATTTCGTCACCGTTAATGGCGAGCGTGTACTGTCTTCATTTAGGAAGAAATAATTATACATATATGCGAGCGACTTCTACGCGTGATTTTTTTTTTTTTTTTTTGGAATAAGCTACAAAACTTCCTACCGCCTCGTAAAGCGAGGTAAAAGCCGTTTAGTAACAAATTCTAAGGACACGGATAATCAGGTGATCTATCTTTCGAATAATCTCGCGCGAGCTTGAAGCATTTTAAAGTGTTATCATACTATTGAAACAGTTCGATAATGCGATAATGTTCGATAATGAACGAGAACAGATAGATTCGAAAGTACAATATTACGGACAGTATATAAGGGTCATTTGTCCAAAAATGGGTGTAATGTCAACTCTTTTTCATAAATTTCGATATATTACACACTATTATAATTAATTTTGGCAGGAATGTCGTAAATGGGTCATCGCAAAAATTTCTTCGGTTCGTGAACTATTTAGTTTCTAAAAACATAACTTCGCTGAAATTCGATATTCTCTTCCTTTTTTTTCATTTTTAAAGGAGCTTTAAGATCAATATAGCTTTACTTTGAAACAATCTTAGATCTTTAACTTTGAAAATATCATACAGGAACGTTGAAATGTCCTTGGAGTGACCTTGAACCATCGAGTAACTTCGAGCGGCCGTGACCTTGAACTTTTTGATAACTTCAAGGAGAGTATGTCGGCGAACCTTCAACGGAATTATATTCTTTTAAGCGAATAATGGTTAAAAACAGCGTGATCTTTGAAAAGAATAATCCAACGTATAGGATATACCTTCTTCATTTCGTATATCTTTCAACCTTTATGTATCTGTTTTTTAACAAAGTTTGCGCGGGCACGTATACGAGGAAATTAGCGTAATCGACAATACCGTTTGTTCAAGACCGCAAACAAAGATAAAATTCTATTCTTGAAACGGTTTATTATTACACGAGCCGTTGTAATGCATACAATATTGCTTTACTGACCCGAATCAACCAGTCGATCAAGTTTTTGAAACGATATACACGCATCAGTGATCTTTCGTTCTTTTTTACCGATCGGAAACAAACAATAAAATATTTAAGGAACATTTAATACTTATCTTTAATATGATTTCCTTCGACTCGAAAACTGTTTCATTCATGCTTCAACAAGCATGCACTTGACTTAACATCATACTTCACTGTTTTGTATATGAATATGATTTAACTTGAAAAGGCATAGAAACAATAATTAGGAAGGACGTTGCTTTCATGGATATCGCTTAAATCTATCGCGGTGTGATCATAAAAGTGATGATAATAATCGTTCCATCGTTATAGATATTCAATACGTAGCAATGTTGTTCGGTATATATATACAGTATGTAGCAGTGTCGCCGAGAGTCGCGAGATCTTTCTCCTTTATTTCTCCACTGCCGATCAATTATATACTATATACAAAGGATAAATCAACGAGGGTTATTCCATTACAAGAAAAGGATCGACTTTTGATTATCTTCGACGTGAAACACTTCGATGAGGGACCAGAGATAATCGTGCATTTTTTTTTAGCGAACAAACATCATTTTCGGTGAGGGAAAGATCGTCAAAGTTATGCTAACACCTCGCGGCTCTCAGGAGCCTGATTCAAATGGAAGGAATACGATCTATCTTACAAGCTGAATAATGTTGGTGCGTTAACGTAGTACAGTGCGCCTCTATTAACGCGATTACGAGCTTAGAGATAAATTCATACTCGTCGTAACGCTATTACTCGTTATTACAAACTAGAAACAATCTCTAATGACTTTGTGAGTAGAACTTTGTAATTAGGCTCTTGAGCAGTGTCTAAACACGAGAGAAACGGAATCGAACTCAACCGCGCGCGCGCTTTACTAGCTAATCCATTGATTCGGCACCTTCGATTCTTTCTTCTCCGCATCGAATTCGCGCCACTCCAATACTAAAAAGATATCAAACGAATTACGATTAGCAGCACCGATTCGTGTCTTAGCACGATTTTACATTTCGATGCGTTCTTCCTCGAAAGTGCCTTCGTTCTTTTCTGCTTGTTTCGCGGTGGAATGGGAGAAGTTGATGACGTTTACAGATAGAGGTTGTTACATGTAAAAGTATTAAACACGCGTCGTACTTCGATAGAAATATGAAAAACAAACCGATATACGCTACGCATTCGTTCTCTACGTTTCTTACACGCACACATACATAATACACACACACGAGCGTGCATCGTATAGAATTATTCTTTCTTTATTCTTTTCTTTTTCTTTTGCTCGCTCATTTCTCTCTTCTCTCTAATTACGAGCTACAGTACGATTTATAGATCCTTCCTTTTTTGTTTTCCTCGTTCACCTCTTTAGGCCATTCCACGAGACGGTTATGGAATTTTGACATTCACGAACGTTGCGTCACACCGCTTTGTGTGTAGAAAGCATCGCGCGCACGTTTCTTTTATAAGTCTAACGTATCTGCGGTTCGTACGACTCATACATATTCTAGGTTTTACGGTAAAAACTCACTGAATACCTTGTTCACTACTACAGACCCTTTTGACGGAGCGACCTAAACGGCGCCCTATTCAAATACGGATACTTTAGCGATAAAGAAGACGCGCGCGTTCGTTCCTTACAAAACTCCTCCGGCGCGGGGAACGTTGATCGATGAAAAATTTTATTGCAGCCAATCGCATCGTATGTTATTCCCAATGGTCGAACGAGTTTGCGTTCGATCGTTGGTCCAGTGACGGAACAGGTGATATTTAGGGATCACGCGCAACACTATGTGCGTACATAATTATCTCGGGAGGAGAAAGGTTAATAGGGAAAGATTAAATTGACTCTGGTAAATCGTGACCCGCGATCACGCGACTCGAACCGTCCGTTCATCGGCGATCCTTCGCAACGATTCTTTCTCACTGGTTATGCAACCGCCCACCGGAAGCTTTTACTTGATTGTTGGTAACCTTCGGTATCGCTCCGATGATCTTTACGCGATTCTGTTGCTGTTGTTGTTGCGGTTGCTGCTTGTTGTCGCAGAATTGAGGCGGAGGAGCGAATACCAGTTCGTCGCCGCTGCCCGCGGAAGGTCCAGCGTTGAACTCAGGCGGTGGTGGAACGAACAGATCGTTGCTTTGTTCCTCGGCATCCGCCTCGATCGGTGGCGGCAACTGGGCTAGGCTAACCGCGTGTCGCGTCAGTAATCCGCTACCACCGTAGCTCGTTCTTTTCGGATTCGTCTCCTTCTCTACATTGGTGACGGAGAGCACCGTGGTCGGATGTTGCGCGGCTTCGTTGGCAAGATTTCTAACGGTCGTATCATCGAAACCTGTTGGTGGACCCACTGGCACGTCTTGGTCGGAACTCACACCACTCGAGCTGTTATCGCCGTCCTCGACGAGGGATTGCTGAGTTTGTTGCAACAAAAAGTCGTTCGGGTGGCTCTTCGAAGACTTCAATTGCGTTCTGACCTTCTGAATTTCTTCAACGCTGAACGAATGTGGTAACGAACTGCTACCGGATGAACTCGAACCCGAGGTGTTCGAGTTGCCCGATGTTTCTCGAGTGGATTCTAATTTCTCCCTTGCAGCCGCTTTCTCGAGTTCCTTCGCGATCTCTGATTCTCCATCATCGTCCGTCTCTTCCTCTCCCTCGTCGTTATCCGATTCCGACAGGCTGTAATCCGGTTCTGGGATCGGCGGAGCTGCGTTAGTCACCGTATTTCCAGCATTGTTGTTCGCCACTGACGAGAGATTCGTGATCGAGGAACTGGTACCGATGGCCTTCTTCTTTCTTTCCCTGACACCAGCCGTACTGTGACTTCTGTTGGTCTTCAGAGGTTGCGCGTACTGGTTGTTGGCCGACTGATTGTTGTTCACCTGGTTGTTGTTGCTGACGGTGTTGTTCACGTTTTGTTGGTTGTTTAACGGCTTGAAGGTCGTGTTGTTGGTGGTGCGCAGACTGTGCGATTTCCTCACGTGACAACGGGTCGTATGAGTTGGTAGGCTGCGAGAACGATATCCTACCGTCTTCATATCTTCCGGTGAGGCGTATAACTTGGCGCTATTCGATGGTCGGAAGCTCGACATCACGCCATAACCTCCGTCTGCTGTCGCGGCTGCCAGTTCTGCATAGAACAGGAAGAATATAGTTATCTTGTGTGGGAATAATTTCTACAACGCGGTGTTGGAAAGAGACTAGCGGAATGGTACAGCAGCGAGAGGAGCATTCTGCTCGATTCGTTCATTAAACGACACGATTGGCAGATGTGACCATTTCGACCGATCATAGTATCGTGCAGTTTTATGCAAATTCATATTTCTCCGTATGTTTGTAAAATTTCAAACGCTATGTAAATAGCGTAGGGAAGTTTCTAACCAGGTGGATCTTTCGCTTCATATTCGAAAAACTATACTTAAAAGAATTTTAAAACTAATATCAGGTATAAGGGTACGATGAGTAAAAGAAAACGGTAAGAAACGCGTGTACGATCGAGATGGGTATAATCGGATTTATATCTATTCCACTCGCCTTTCTTTCCAGCTTCCAGTACAATAGGAGCGGAGGCTGACAAGCAGCCACCGTGAAATTTATCACAAAATAACACGTGACTGAACCGTAACGCGTTGAAATATCCTGACGATATACGGTACCTTTGACTTGCTGTATATGAGCCATATTATCGTACACAGAAGCCGGCGTGACTACGTCCGGCACGTTCGCGCCCACGTTCACTTTGACGACTTGACCGACCGGTGGTGGAGGTGGCGGATGGTTCGGTGGTGGAAGCCCGTTTCTGCCATTCAACGCGTTTACGTCCTCCTGGCTTCTATGCCCTTTCGGAGCCAAAATAGACGACTGAACCTGTACGTTTAAGTCCGGTGTACTGTGAAAGTCTCGGTGAAGATCGGAACCACCGCCCAATCCACCGAAGAATCGCACTCTTGAGTTCAGCTGTGAACAAACCGACAAAATCCTATTGGGACCCACGATCCGGCGATTTCGAGGGGATAGCGTTCACAAAAAACAATAGCTGGTCGCACATACATAGCTCGTACTACTGTCACAAGTAACGCAATATCCGAGAATTATACGAACTTGGAGAAGCACCGATAAAAAGCAATTTATATTCCCTTAACGCGCAAATTTTTCTCCTTTATTAACGAGAATGACTAAATCTCTGTCTTCAAAATCAAATGTTTAAGAAGCAACTAATAATAACTAATAATGAAAATAGGTGTATAATACACATTTTATAAACATATTTTCGTATAAGGTACCGTAGTTCCAATTTACAAAGATCAGTAGCTACAAAGTAATCGGTTATGGTCACGTACATGTGCTCATTAATTGGTTAATACCATTATCGTCTTAATTTGCATCTACTTATATTTACAAATTTATCAAGTTCCATTTTCTCCTTGTTTAATAAGATTTATACATTTTGAGATGTCGAGTGACTTTGAGATTATTTGACGACTCGCGGGAATTTAAGATGGTTCGCAATTCTGAGAAAGTTGGATGTTATTTAAACGTGTAACGGCCGATTATGTATGGCACACGGGGGAAGAATGCACGATCATGCAAAAAGTGTAAGCAAAGTAATTAAAATGTTCGTTTCATGGATATACATCGTTAGTTCTGCGAGGCGTGTTCATAAAGCTGAAAGTGATATCCGATACCCTTTCGAGCATCGGATTTTCATTAGCAAATGGCTTAGTCACCTGGAATCATGCAAGTCACGGACGCGCTAGAAACAAAGTATTTTCGATCAGTAATATAAGTCGTCCTCGTTGTCTCTCTCGTACCAGGAGCGCCCCTTGCTGTACACTCGTGCTGGCTTGCGAGAAAACTACAACACACATGCGTAAAAACAGCCACCATCACCACCTGGGTAGCATGCATCGAGGAGCACTAGCCACTCTGAAAAATACTCTCAATACTCTCGCCGAGAACCAGAATATCGATAATGGTTAAACAAAGAGTGGGGAGGCACAGCGACTAATTAAATGACCAGAAATACTCGGGTCACCAACGGGTCACCAACAACACGGATCTACTGTAACGGCAAACAATTTATCCAAGTTACGGGAAATTAAGTCGATCGGAGTTAAACAAAGCTTGCCGCTTCTAGGGATTCCTCTGACCAGAAATTTTACAGTCGAATCGTTAACCCTTCCCGGATATATAATACTTACTACGCGAAACAATTTCTCATCCAAGTTTCATTTTTCCAATTATCTTTATAAAAATATACATTTCTATAAATGCACTAAAATGTAAAATCAGTTTTACCGAAGGTCAATACGTTTATCGTTTAATTGATTAATGATCTAAAGAAAGAAACAAGTTAACTCGCTGTTGAAACGACTCTCCTTTATATTTGCCAGATAGAATCCTTAGAATAGACAGTTTAGCGGTTTGCTTAGTTTCTACAGCTGTCAAACACCGCAAACTCTATCACGTTCGTAACCATCGAGCAAAGTATCACGCGACAGAGTATAATAAAACGACCCACTACAGAGGCAGATCGAAAAGAGTATATACGATTAACTTTCGAGGGAAAGTATCCTTACTTTGCCTTTGCGTTTCATTTCCGCTACGCTCGCGTATACCCTGCCGGTCTTAGCAGGTGAGGAAGGATGCGACTTGGTAGCTTGACCAGTTTGAAAGTGAGAGCTCATCATGGACGAGCTGTACTGACCACTGGTACTACCTTGCTGCCGCTGAAATAGTTCCTGGAAGAAAGGAAGGACAAAGCTGAAGCCTCAGTTCGTTCGTGCAGTGCCATTCGAGGAGAACAAGAAGCGCATCGTTCGTGATCGAGCAACGGTATATGCTTCGTGATTTTTCATACGTACCTCCAGTTCCGCGGCAGTGATCCTACTGGAGGTAGGTCTCGATCGAATACTGGCCGTTCGCGGCTGCACCGGTGTGTTCTGTCCGGTATTGGGTCCGGTCGATGGTTGCTGAGGAAGATGAATCGATTCCGCGCTACTCGATTTGGCTCCCGTCGACGTTATTTCGTCGCGATCGTCTCTCTCACCACCACCTTCTGCATGTCACGAGAAAACATAGTAAATTTGTACAGTATACTTGGTAATTACATATATAGGAGAAGAAACTAATGTCGAGCGGCGATTATACACATATTTATATACATGAACGAAATTGTTGAGAACAGTAGCGGAGAGCGGATAGGACTAGGTCATCGTAATTTAGGCGAAACAATTCATTTCTATTGGAATTCAAGCCGGCATTACTGTATTTTTTACTTTTATCATCAAAAGTTTACCTAGTCCCGCGACCATCGATCTTGCTCGAGCGCGGCCAACGCTCAGAGTGGTTTTCGGGTCTCTTCGGGGTGGCATGGGAGCCGGTGATCTGCCAAGCGTACCGCCAATCACCACGTTGTTGTTACCTTTACGCGGAAGGGTTGCGTACTGTCTCTGAATAGGTTGACTAGTTGGCAAAAGGGCTGCCGATTGCGAATTCGGAAGGCTGATCATCGGGGAAACTACCGTCATTCTGACCAGTTCCCCGGATTTTCGGATCAGGTCGACTACGTGTTCGTGCGACGCCGTCGTCACATCTTCGCCGTTGATCTACGAAAAAGTATCAGGCATCGATAGAATAGAAGTTGATCAAATTGATAAACCAAAGTTAGAAAATAAAAACGAAACTGCGATTAGCAACGGTTGTTCCAATATCCATTCGAAGCTTTCTATGTTTCCAAGTTTCAAATCACGTTTCAAGTAGGTAAAATTCGAATTTTTCGTATACAGTACGAAGCGATTCGAACTGCTTCTCTACTTGTTACTTACTTGGATAAGGTAGTCTCCTTTTCGGAGGCCAGCTAGGTCGGCCACTCCTCCTTGATCGACGTCGTCCAAGTACTGCAAGGCGGGATACCTGGCCGACGGCGTCAGTTCCATTAGAGGCGAGGTTGCCTTGGCGCCCCGTAATACGAAGCCGAAACCTTTTCTCGAGCGATGCAGTACCACGGTACGAGGTTCAGACGTAACTCTGAAGATCAACGAATTGAATAACGGTTACTCGGTGGATTAAACCAGCGTCGTTTCCGTTAGCACTCAAGGCTACGACAGGCTCGAGGATATTCGAAGATATTCGCTCTAACGGACGCCTCTCTAGCTTGTAAAAATGTCCGATCTAACCGATGTTATTATTATACGTCTGTGTAGGATGCATGATAATGTAAGATGATAATGTAAGAAGATGTAATATAAAGTAATATACGTAAGTGACTCACGGTTTCTTCAGTCTAGGAGCAGTAGCGAAATACTTGTGTTGAGATTCTCTACGGCCCAATACTCTGTTCCGGCCATCCCTGGCAGGTTGAGGACCCAGTGGAATGTTCGTGTGACGGAGCCTGACTTCTTGTACGCAGTGCGCCGGAAACAGACCCGTGCCCTGTCCCCGAAGCACTCCTTCGAGAAGACCACAGTCGGTCGCTCCGGTGACTGTTAAAAATAAAAAAATAAAAAATACAACTCACTCCCGGCGTATTTTAACCTTCTAATTTTAGAAATTATCGACTAAGTAATAAAGGTATTTGGTTTCGACGAGATTGGCTTGAAATTTTAGCGTGTTATATCTCCCTTGCAAGAATACCATCAGAAAAGATATATAACTGGTTGATTATTCGATGAATCGGTGTATTTCATTTGAATGCACCATCGATGAGATATTTGAGAAGAAACAATTAACAAAGGTCCAGGATATTTCCACCACCATGCGACTGTTGTTCGGGCAATTTTACTTTTTCCCAGCTTATAAGAAAAACATATAAAACGTAACGTCATATTACAAAACGTATATAGAGTACGACACATCATTTACAAACGACTATAACTAAATTATTAAAATTAAAATTCGCTTAATCTAGATTCGTAGAATCAGTCGCCGTGTCGAAAGTAATCCCACAATCAACTATTATAACGAAAAAAAGAAATACGAATCTACCAAAGTCCACAAACTCGTAAACAAAAAATGTGCATACTTACGAAATAAAAATCAACGAACAGCGTTCGTTCCGTTATCGGAAACGCGATAAACGCGAGCCTTGATCAAATAAATAAAGAGCGATAGAGAAGATAATTATAGTCTGTACCTTCCAAGATATCTCCCTGATTGATATTCAGATGGCCTAGAATTCCGCTGTTGTAGCTCTCGACGCAAACGACCGTGGTACCTGGGATCGAGAGGGAATTGGTAGTGTCCGACTGTGAGGTTCCGACCCCGGAACTGTCGCTAATCACGTCGGAGGCTGTATCGCCGAGACTCTTGTCTAAAAAATTTACGAAAACAAGCATGGTCGTTTGAGCTTTTCATCGTTCCATTGGCTCGATCGGATTCTTAGACCGGCTTGAACGTCATGCAACGCTAGATTTGTTAACGGAAAGTAGAAAGCGCCAGCTTAACGCTAAAACGGTATATCCGCTCTTTTGAAATTTCCTAACTAGTAAATACGTGTGTACGTAGAGAGAGTTTCGTGGCGTGGAATGTCTAGATCGCCGATGTTACATCCATCGAGACACAGATAGTCGTATCTCGCGTGTTGTTTCGTCATCGTCTCGAGAAACGTCATAGCACCGCGTGGAACAGACTCGGCAAAGTTAGCCTGTCTGGCATCGCGTACCATTTCTGATGGTGATGGTTCGACGTTCGAGTCACGCCAAATATACAAATACACTTGATCGTGTTTCTCGCTTTCTCTTTTTTCTCTCTCCCTCTCTTTCTCTCTGTACCTTTCTCTCCGTGTCGCATCAGGGGATCACGTGCCGTGTCCCAAACGCATATACGGAGGCTACATCTCACGAAATCTCTTGAACGATGAAGGTTGCGAGCACGCGAGCTTCCGTAGAACCGCATTCTCGTCGCTCTGGTCGCGACCGAGAGAGGCAAAAGTCGAGGAAAATAAACCTGTGTGTGTATACCTGTGACGATGCTGGCGGAATCTTCGCCGGACGGTTGATTGCTGCCTTCGGAGAGGCTCGAGCTAGCCGAGCTGAAAGGAGCTAGACTCCTGCTGCTCGGTGACGGCGACGGCGGCATCTCCATCGTTCTGTGCATGTCAAGACGGTGTTGAAGCTCGAGCCGGTGTTCTTGCAGCCTCGTCAGTCCCTCCATTCTTACGTTCTGATAGTTCTCCGCGGTGGCTGGTAATCTTGAAATGGAGGCGGAACTCGTATAGGAGTCGAACGTAACTACGTTCGACCTTATGTTCGATTAAATCTCACGAGATTAGCGTAAATTGTCTTTGCTTTAACGCGCGATCGGTTAATTCCCGAACGCGCGGATGAACACGCGGGTTACCCGCCACCCGAACAACGTACGATCGATTGAATTGGTCGCGAAGGTTAGTATCGGAAAATAGCCTGTTGGAAACACGTGTGAAGTTATATCGATATCGAATCAAAGATAAGAGCAGACGCCCTGGTTTCGTAAAGAACGCGGCAAGAAATCTCGACCTTGATCGGTCGGATTAATCAAAGAGAAGAGATGTTGGAGATTTGAGTGAACAGCACGGAGGATAAGAAGGGACAAGAGGAGTAACGAGGAAATCCCGATTTCGAGAGCAGCCGAGTTCGCAAGAGAGATCGCAAAGACAGTTTATGCTTACCTCGCGTTAGGATCCCTCAGCGAATTGGGGCTCTGGTAGTCCGAGGTAATCCGATGACCGTTCTGCTCGGCGGATCTAGCGGCAACGTGCTGCTCGGACGGTATTCTCTGTAGCTCGTTTCTGGTTGCTTCGATGGACGGTACTCTGGCGAGGGCGGCGTGATGGGTGTCCGCCGTCCTCGCGATACTGTTCGCGTACTGCTCGGCGGACGGTACTCTGGTGAGCGTACCGGTTGGATATTGCTCTGTGGACGGTACTCTGGTGAGCGTACCGGCGGTCGCGGAGTATTGCTCTCCGGAAGACATCCTGGTTACGGTGGTGGTACCGGTCGCGGTCGCGATAGGGCTGGCATATTGTTCCGAGGACGGTACTCTGTTCAGGGTGCCGGTGGATGGATACTGTTGTTCCGTGGACGGTACTCTGGTCAGGTTGCCGGTCGCGTATTGCTCGGCGGACGGTACTCTCGTGACCGCGTTGACGCTCGCCGTGTACTGCTCCACTGAGATCGTTCTGGTGAGGCTACCTCCTCCGGAACCGGTCAAACTTCCACCAGATCCGTGCTGTTGTTCCGCGGAAGGTATCCTGGTCAGGGTGCCCAAGTTACTGGCCGAGCAGCTCGTGGTCATCGTCGACGTGCCGCCGAAGGCCACCGACCGTCGTTTCGGGTTGTAGCGTGGCGGCCCTTTAAACGGTACTGGAAAATCGAGGGTTGCAAGGTTAAGTAAAGAAAGGATTACTTAGCCTTACAAGTAGACGCCGCTCTCCGAAGGTATTCGTCTTCCTTTGGAGCGAGATCGTCTCTTTGTCACTTTTTCTCTCCCGATATTATCATTTTTCTGTGTTCTCGCTCACGAGTCCAATGTGTGTGTGTGTGATCTGACACGCGCGTGTCCCTTTCTAAACACGATTTCCCCGAATCCCGAATCCCTGGCAAACAGTATTTCTTTCGATCTCACGAAATGCTTTCTCTCTCGTTTCGAGCGTGCTTTTTGCTACGATGCGTTTCCCGTGCATCGTACCATGTTTTTCAAACAAGCGAGCGATTCGATTGGACGTCCGCGACCTTTCGCCGCGCGCGTTTCGTTTTCACAGAATTTTCAAGCGGACTTACAAGCTGCCGACGGCACACACGCACGCACACACGCGCACCTACACAAATTGTTAAATACTCGGCATTGCTCGACGGCATGTGATTCACGTTATGTCACGTGTTATAAGGAACAACGACGATCGAATAACGTTATCATCGTTAGTCTCTGTATACAAGAAAGCGGTGAAAAGCACACGCAAGAGTCACGCATTCGACGCGGTTGCTTGTATCTGTTTTGTACGATACAATGTGCCCGAGGTTGTAAAGGTGCCACTGAGATATATCCGCATCGTACTTTCGTACTTCCTTTTCTCTCTTTTTTTTTCTTTTTTTTTTTTTTTTTTGTTAGACAGACACAGCACATGTGCACCGGTGATTTCGAGGTTGCCGTC
The DNA here is from genome assembly GCF_024542735.1 of Bombus huntii. Classification (NCBI taxonomy): domain Eukaryota; kingdom Metazoa; phylum Arthropoda; class Insecta; order Hymenoptera; family Apidae; genus Bombus; species Bombus huntii. The sequence goes on along the minus strand of NC_066245.1, from coordinate 3,849,242 downwards.
AACGGGCCACCGGACTCCTCGGAAGCATCGACTGGAAACAGCTTCGCTTTTTCCATTTTACTCCAAGGGAATTCCAATGGTCCACGACGACACACGTACGTATACTCACAAAGTACGTCGAAACTACCAAACATTACTAGTCAACTTGTTTTCACGACTTCGCCATTGCCGGGCTTGTCAATCGAACGTTCGATATCCGTTTTGTCAGCAGCGGAGTTCGATTTCTCCGTATCTGTACGATTTTCAAAAACAATCTCGTTAGATCCGACAACAGCGAAGTCGCTCTACGACGAGACCAAAAGATACGGCATCGTTAGTAATTACTCAAAAGCAATCAAACTTTAGTCGTTACTTCTCGTTATATCGTTACAAACATACTCGACGTCTTACAAGACCATCACCACCAAAGATCCCATTAAACTGTTACAATTTCATGTACTTTTGTCATACAGCACAGACACAGATACACGCACAATTATATATACGTAAATATATATTTGTATGTTATATATTTACATCGTTAGACTAGTCTATGGTTCACTAGCTACTCTTCGCTACGCTACGAGCAAGCGCTGAAGCGTGTTTGTCTCTTAGTAGACAGGTAAAGAAAAAAGGTGAAGCGTTCTACGTACATGCACATGCCAGGCTAAATTCGTGACGTGCTCTATGTTTAAAAAATTCCCGGACGGTCGATGCGAAGTCCGCGCTTTATCAGATAAGCGTTTCGCGTAGCTACTCTTCGTCTGTCAACGGACGTGTTACGTCGTGTATACGTTGTACAACTCGAGTTGTCCGTAATCTCGAGTGCGAAACGATGTCGTCGAACGATTCAAAAAGGATTGCGAAACACGCTCATCGAATTCTCCGAATCACGAGTTTTTCGTGATCGCTGTCGATTGCCTGAATGTTGTCTACCTATTAAGAATCGGCTATCGCATGGCACGATCAAAACGTAGAAAATTAATCGATCAACTGATCGACCAGCGGTCGCGTGGAGGGGAGGTTTGGTTTCATCTTTTCTCTGTTGCTTGAAAGAACGACAAAAGGAAGATTGTCTCGCCAACAGTTCCTCCTTCCCCTAATCACGTCGAATCTTCGACGAGGTTCGCCTATCTGTCAGTGTGATTCGCACTCACCAACTTCCTCCGGCTGATAGTTCTTAATGACCTCGGCCAGCTCCATGTTCCCGGCGATCACGGCGACCTGGTAAGGCGTCTGGTTCGCGTAATTCAAACTGTCCTTCTGCGCGCCTCTGAACAGCAACTGGCGTATGCAAGAGGAGTCCGTGTTGTTCACTGCGCAAACGTGCAACGGTGTATTACCAGATGCGTTACGCGCGTTCATGTCGGCGCCGTAAAAAAGCAAGTGATCCAGGTGTTGGACCAGGTTGTTGCGGCAGGCCTGCGAACACCACACCAAGTATCGATTATCGAAGGGGACGCGATTATAATTAAACCGTACTTTTCCTACCTTCCCTTAACTTGTCCTTCAAACCTTACCACGTGTTGCTCGAGATAGATACGTCTAGTCTAAAGCTGCGTCCTTACTCCAAGCAACAACCAACAACTTTCGGTCGATGTTTCGTGTATTTTGTAAAAGTTACCGGTTTACTGTCCAATGTTTTTCTACCATTTTTCGTGCTACTGTTTCTCGTAACAGAAGTCGCTTGTTGTTTGTTTCCAATCAGGGCGGTAAAGATCAGAGTAAAACGAAACACATTCTGATGGAAACAAACGTTTCCCAACGAAACCGTGCGTGGATAATTTTTTTTGCTAGGAAGAACGACCATTTTGAAATCGAAGCAAACACTAGATATCCGTCGTTCGGTATGAGAAATGTTTCTGTAAGTCGATATGTGTTGATTATCGTTTCAAACATGCAACAACGACAGACAATAATGATTTACCGTTGTTGCTTAGACGAGGACGCAGCTTAAACGGACAGTGCTTTAGGAAATGGTACAAAAGAAAAAGAAAAAATTGTTGCGAGACCTGGTGCACTTCCTGCCACCCCTGCAAATCCTGGGCGCCGATCGTCGCGTGGTCATGAAGCAGCGTTTCGCAGAGCATCGGGTCGGTCTTGTATATGACGCTGTAATAGAGCGGCGTCAATCCTTTGGTGTCCTTGTAATTGGGGCTGGCGCCAAGCTCGAGCAGCGTCTTCACCGCCTCCAAGCTGTTTCGTTCGACGGCGCGATGCATTGCCGTCAGACCCTCTTTCGTTCGATAATCCAACAGCGCGCCGCCGTTCACCAGCGCTATTATGACCTTCGAAGGCTTTTTCAGGGTCGTGGCCAAGGTCAACGGAGTTTCTGCAAAAGCAGGCAAATTTTCGCGTGAGATCACTCGCGGTACATCGACGTGGATTCCTAACGCGTGGAAGATTCTGATGGACACGAGGAAATCCGATGACCACTGACGCGGCCTCAAGGTCGGCATGTTGTCTCGAGGCGACAGAAGGCAAACGCGTGGTTACGAGTTTGTGATTAGCCAAACGAGAAATAGCTGGCTACATAGTGGAATACAGTTATATCCGACGTTTCAGCGAGAACTTTTCCTCCTTGCATGAATTAGCTCGCCACGAAGCTTTTATCTAAATGAAATCGAGCTTTTTCGGCAACTACGGTAGAACGTTTGCCGGATCAGTGCCACAAATTCAACCGAGAAAGAAACTCGTAATCGGTTTTACCTCCGGTTTCCTGGCAGTGGAAATTAGGATCCAGACCCTTGCTGCACATCTTGGCGATCTTCTCGACCTGGCTGTTTGCCACGTATTCCAGTAACCTTCGCAAGTTCGTTCTCGTGTGCATCGCCTTCAGCTGTTTCTCGTCGAGATGCAGCATCTTGTATACTCGTCTCTTGTACTTGAGCTGCGAATTACAAAATTCTAAGTTAAATCTTAAGTAATATTGTAGCTGGCCATAGATTTAAATCGGTCAGAAAATATAATTAATTATCAAGCGCATATAGCGATTATACCATCCTGTTTAATCAGCTGTCGCACGTCCACAGGTGTTTTAGGCGTTTTTTCAACACCGATCTTGCTCGATGGTCGCGAAATACGCACGTTAGTTTTTCCTCGAGGATAGACTTAGCCGGAAAATACCGAGGACAAAACGTATAAAATTATCTCGGCTTAATGGGGGATTCACCCTGTCGCTTCCTGGTGGTTACAGCTTCTTTGTAATTATCGGAGGCGTCGTGCTTCACAGCGTTAGATTACTGACGGATAGGCAATATCGCAGCTACGACCGCGTTAATGACTACCGTTAGCAGCAATTATGATTATCCAGGGAACCGGAGTTGCAATGTAAATTAGAGATAGGCCGCTACGAAAATAACGAATGTACCGTCATATTACAAAAGCCCAACCGCCTTTGATCAACGAATTTTTTACTTCCTGTCGTGCAACTTTTTACAAATTAGACGTTACTGTACGATTAACGATTATCTATCTCTACGTCTTTGCGCGTATAGCGGAGGGAAAAGCCTGTCGGTGAACTTTGAGCTACGAATCAAGCAAGCGAGATGCTACCAATCGTGTGGTAAACGATTGCATTCGGATGCAAAGACATCCTTGGCGTATTTAATGGTCGCGTTCCTTCAACTAGGGTTACGTGCGTATCCAACGTCGGCTACCTTGCCCGCGACTTTTCCTCCTTTCCGCGCGTTGAATTGCACCGTCACTCGGTCTGCTTACTCGATGACGGTTAATCACGTTATTACGCAGGCAACAGTTTTATTACGAGCCTTTTTGGCGCGCGTCTAATTACGCGACGTGCTATCGCATCTTGCTTCTTGGCTCGATACGCGTGTAATCGCGTACTTCGCCGAAGAAAGCAACGGACGAAGGTCTCGTTAATTGCCTCGCTGTAATATCACGACGAAGGAGATTCGTCGTTGGAAAACAATGCTCGGATTCGCCAAGATTCGCTGCTAACGAAGCGCAGCGATTTCGAAAATTGAATCGTCCTCGAGGAAACAGCGAGGCGTGAAAATTAATAGTCACGGCTAAGTTTTTCTCGCGAGACGCAAGTAGTTGCAGCTCGTTTGTAAGCCAGCTCGTTTCTGAAAGTGAATCTCGCGTGACGAGATCGAGCGTACGTTCGCTCGTTCGGTTCGTGCGATCGACGAGTGCAAGGAACACACGCGTAAAAGAAAAAGAAAAAAGGAAAAAAATAAAAAGGAACATCGTGGCGAACACCGATGGTACCGAATACAGGTGATCTATGGGTCTGTCTAACCCCGCGTATTTATTTCTATCCAGGTCCTATATGGCGGCCGCATTATTGCGCGCAACTTAAGCCAACGGCAAGCAGAAAAAGTAAAACAAGCCGGCGCGTACCATCTTCGGACGTTCGCACTTTATCTACATCATCCACCTCGACGTTGAAATATTTCGCGAAATGGACGAGCTGAAAATCCCTGCTGTCCGACTGGCTCAAGGTCGCTCGGTGGAAAAAGATCTCGAAGCCAGGTGGAATCTTTTTTCGCCCGACGAAAAACTCTTACCGTTTAATTAACCTCGGATAGAGCGCATTAATTATGCAACAATCAAAAGTACACTCGGCTCGCGTACAGTTTGAACCCGTGTTCCTTTGCCGCGATACTACAAAGGCGATACCGCTACGTAGTACGAATTTTCTATGAGAAATTCACGAGCCAGACGTGAATACGCGTAAGTACATACGTTCTCATGTACAAGTATTTGAACACCTGGTGCAATTCGATCAAAAGATTTTCTCTATCTTTTTAAAAGTTATAACGAAATAATGACTAACTGACTGTTTAAATATTCCTATGATTTCGGTGAGATATACGGTACTCGCACTAAAAATCTTGTAGCTTCAATATACATGCTTCTTTGTTTCAAACTTGATCGATATAATTATGGTAATCGAATTTCCTAATGGTGCCAATGAAATCTTTGAATGTTTCCTATAACACACCTGATGTATTCGTAAAAAGTCTCTAAAAATGTTCAAACACTTTCGCGAGCCACTGTATTCGTAATAATTTAGAAATGTCCGAATATTTATGCACAGTAGTGTAAAAAAGGGGAACGCGGAGACGGAGACGAAGGTATTCGTCGAATGAGTTTTCGAGATCGTGTTCGAGGAACGGTTCGGTAATTTGTAACTTGTGCAAGGTTCGAGAAGTAGCCGACGAAGTTACGCGAGTCAACCAACCTACCCTAGAAAGTGAATCCCCGCGGCGAGACCAACCGTGCTATCGGCACTGGAGCCGATCGCGTTAACGGAGACGAGTTACGAAGAAGAAGAAGAAGAAGAAGAAGAGGAATACCGAGATGAGAACTAGATCCGGTTACGCAAGAAAACCGCGGGCAAGATCCAGATCTCGTTAACCGACCACGGGATTATTTGTTTTTCGCAAAACCCCGTTTCAACAGTCACCGTCCTGGTGCATCGACTCCTGGATGCAAGTCGAGTCTTTACCATCTGTCGAAGAACTACGAAATCTCGTGCGACGCGCTGGAAATTTTATTCCGTTCTTCGTCGAATGAAACGAAGGTGAGACGGGGAAAGATGGAACATGCGAGGAAGCCCTAAGATGGCTCCGTTTGATGGAAACGTCTACTGCAAAATTCCACTAATCGTGTCGCGAAAAACTGTATCTGTACCTTTTTCTATGATATAGGATTTGAGCCGCACGAAGCGTGAAAATCGCCACGGTTAATCGACAGAAACGTCGAACTGTTCCAATAAACGCGAAAACACGTTTCATCATCTATGTAGTAGTTCGACTAACTTATACCGTGGATTGTCTGGGATATTATTATCGTCTTTTATATGCGTATTTCTAAAGCATGATAAAATTACTAAAAATGTATTCGATATATAGTATTACAAGGAAAAATGTGTGCATTTATTCTACCGATTCTAGGCATAAAAAATTGACGTTAAAAAAGGTAGTCCATCTCTCCACGGCTTACCCGTTCGCATTCGAATTGAAATACCACTTTTTCTCCAGTCGATCTAACTCCGAGATTCACTGCGTTTCTTCTGTCGTACCTTCGGGTTTCGTTCCTCTTCGGATCGCGTCCCAGGGTCTTCGAAAAAACACGCGTAATCGCATGGCTGTCGAGTGGGGCTTTTCATCGAGAGCATGATCGATGGTGTATGAATAATCGTCCCGTTGAAAAACCGAGAAACACCGGCACTCGGAACGAATTCGTAACGGCGTGTGGCGCCTTTTCTTTTCACGGTCACACTGCAACCTTTCGCTCTTGCTCGTTGTCGAGGACGACGTCGTTGACGACCGGTCGCCACCGATGTTTTCTACTTTCTCGCGGATCGTTTCTCACCTCGCAGGTGAAAAAGGAAGTAGGCTTACGGGGAAAAAATAGCCACGCGGTCCCTCCTTGACCCGAGGGACGCGGAGAAACATGCGCGCGCGCAAGATAGAGGGAGAGAACGGATGATAGCGGATCGCCAGGTTCCCGAGCAAACCCCTTGATATTGAAGAGTCGCAGTTCTTCGTAACCGAGCAAACCTCTTTCGTCATTCTTTCGTTGCTTGTTTTCTTTGACGGGCACCGGACGTCAATGGACCCGGCCAATCTCGTAGCTGAAGAAACCTTTTCGACCGCGTCAATGCGCCTGAACCAGCCCGTTTAAGCCTCGCATTCAGCCGCCCTCGCAGCGATTATTCCTCGACGAGAATAATACCGAGGTCAGGGATGAAAATTCAAATTAACCTATTAGCGTCCGGCCTTCCCCGGAATCGACCGCCAACCTTTCGCGATCCTACGTCGCTTTCAACTGCATTTAGCTCAGGCTCTTCCTTACGTACTCCTCGATATAAATATTACGTTCTTATTAACATTTACCGTTGATATTTAGTACGCAAATTGCACGTTTTTCAGTGGATTGTATTTTCTGGTTATTTCATTCGTGCTGTACGTATAACAAGATGGGAAAATTTTCGACCAAATAGTGATATTTTAACCCATTCACGAAGGATTTTTCTTTTAATAATGATTATATTATAATAGATACAGATTGTACAAAGTTTGAAGATCACGGAAGAGAGACTTGGCAAGTACGGCGTTATTGACTTTTTGGTTTTAATGTCATTTTATAATTACAAAGGAGTATTTTAATACGACATAGTTGAAAATGAAAGAACCTGCTAAGCTCGAAGCTTTAAGACCTTGATAAAGCTAATTCATTATATTAACAAGCCTCGATATCCGATGAAATCATCTTTAAAATTCAACACGGTTCTTCGTGCTGTATACCAATCTTTTTACTAAATAGGTTTGCAGTAAATGTCTTACAACTTTTATGTACATTTTCAGATTATTTTCAAATACCAATATAATCACGACGATGACGGTCGTGTCTCGTTACAAATACTGTCATACTGTAATATTTTAAATTAATAAATGGAGTTGCAAAATGTTTTTTTATATAACGTACGTAATATATACTTAAAATTTTTCTACAGTATGTTTTGGAATACTTTTATAAATCGTGCAGCTGTTTGATATGGTCGTTGTCCTTTAAGCCAGCAATAGTCGGCGAAGAACACGCTGCGCTGTCGCGAGCAGAACTAAGGTAAAGAAAGGTGTCTTACCTCCAAGTAGCCGACGGGTCCATTGAAGGGATAATCGCCGAGGCGACGTTCCTCGTCCAAGAATTTTCCGGCTTTTCCATTCACGGGCGGGCAGAACAAGCCGTAATTGAAGCTTTCCTTCAGCTCCTGCAAACCAGCACACAGTCTGAATTAATCGAAAACCCATCCCGCTGGAAAAACGGCCCGCCACCCCCGTTCTACTAAACACACTCTATTTTCATGCAACAAGGGCAGAGACCCAGGGTGAAGTGAACGCTTCGAACCAAATCGAAACCACTTCGTTGTAAAGGTTTCCCGCTTTGAACCGATTAACGCGCTAAGACATGGCGATGGGAATCCTCTCTGCCAGATTTTATTCGATTTTATTCCCCTTACCGTTTTATCGCTATCGAATAAGGCTATGATTACAGCGAATGCACGTTTTGACGCGCTGTCGTTCTCACTGCGATCTTCCCTTCCAGATCTCATCAATGCTTATTTTCGTGCATCGAAGAAATTTTCCCACACCCATTTTATTCCAATTCGATCGACGAGGCCAATCAAACTTGCTCGAACGATGAATACGTTCTGACGAATTTCATCCAGCGAACGAATCCCTACAAGCATATGCACTCTATATGTATTTGTAAGAATTCGTTTGTCTCAATTGCTGCCGCCGTTATTGCTCTTTACAATCGCCACATCGAGAATTGCTCAGATCAGATATTGCACGACCAGATATTCGGACGAATTGGTGAAACATCTGGAAAATAGTATTTTCTTTCGTAAGAACCGATATAGCTCGATGCTTTGTTCGTCAGAAAACGCATCCACCGAAGCCTTAAATCGAAGAATGTTCCAGGGGAACGCGGTTTCTGGTAGCTTCGGAAGTAATAAAAACGATCGAGAAATCCGACCTGAAACGTTTTCCATCGTCCACGTTATCCACGTCGATATTTCGCCGCGTGGTCGTTCGTAAAACGCATTTCAATCGCTTTCCTCCTCGAAGGGAATTCCTCTCGCGGCGAACGTTATTCTAGGCGCAACGAAAGACGTCGTCTTCGTTCCCTAGGCCCTCTTGCATGTGTCTTGCGCGGGAGTTGAGGATCATCCGGCGCTAAAATAATATGCTTCGATTTCACCGACGACAGGCAGTAAAGCCTGGAATTTACAGACTGTTCGCGGGGAATTTCGCCATCGTTCTTCCTCACGCGCTGCGTGCCAGCAGGTTTTCTTTGTATACGCGCCACTCTTTATCTTGCTGGCCGACAGGCCTCGTACGTTCTCTTCGTGGGTCGCATCCGCGGAGCGAGGCTTCTTTCGTACGGTTTCATTCCTCGTCCCAGTTTGCAACCATAGGAATTAAAGACACGTTCGTATAATGATTAATAAACACGTTGACTGTCACGCGAATTTTACGTATATTGCGATAGATTGAGATACATCGTGACATAATATTTCATTTTCGCGAGATATTGTATCGTGTTCGCGCACTTTTTCTCTGACAATACGCGTCACATAGACGTATCCGAGTCGTTCAATTCGTTGAGAATTTTTTAATACACGAAATTTCTCTCATTTTATTCGTTCTAAAAATTTTAATAACAGATTGGTCATCGACGATTATCGTTGCAGTCAACGCATTGATAATTGTTCATTAGAGTTTAAGGGAGACTGGATCGTTGTCGTCGCAAGCGTCACACAAATAATGGAACTCTGCAATATGGGAAATACGTTACGCGTTATACGAATATCGTGTTATACCCAGAGCGTAAAAGTTAGAATCAGCTTTTCTTTCTATGTAACGGAGAATAGTATACATTTTAGTTTGCTCTTAAACAATAAAGATATGAAATTCTCTTGATTACGTAAATAGGGCAACTTAAAATGAAAGAATAGATAAAGCAATAATAAAATCTAACCACCGACAGAATCTTTAAAAATTAAATTCCATCGACGTTGCTTTTTGGCCGCTCGTTCTGGGGGCTTCGTTGATTGAACATTTAGGGGCTTCTTTACCTCGATTACTAAACGATGCACAAACCGTTAATCGTACGAAATCGCGAGCAAGGTCGCGAAAAACCAGTCGCTGTGAAAAACGAAAGTCGACCAACAGCCAAGCATTATTAAGGTAAATGAGTGGCCCAGTTTCGGTCGCACGGTTCGAAAACGAGTCGAATGTGAACCACTCTCGACTTCGATCGTCTGCACGCTATTCGTCAAGCGGCTGGGCAATTCCTCGCTGGGTCGATGAATGATTTGGAGTAGAATGCATCCGACAGGGCAACGAGGGTCAAATGCTTCTCCGTGAAGGATTCGCGCGCTAAATTAAAAGGCGTTCTGTAATTTATTATCCACTATACGACACGGAGGAAGAAACTTCGAGCAACAAAGTTCGACCATCGTCTCGATTCCTTGGGAGAATTCAATTAAAGTAAATCAACAATTTGTCCAATTTTTGTACACTCAACTAAAATCTTCGCGACTGTTGAACGATTAAAATACCCGGGTATCTTATACATTTTAGAGATAATTTTACTTTCATACGGTCGTACGAGTAGAAAAATTTGATTATTAAATATACGTTATACTAGATATATTTTATCAATTTTTGCACCTTCGAATTTTGCATAAAAGCCTACAAAAATCTGATACGACGAAGGTGGAACATCTATATAGAACCTGATAAGAAAAATGCTTCGTTATAAAATAAGAGTACGTGTCAGTACTATTGTTTGTGGTCTGTACACTGTAGCTACCCAAACACTCAGTGACCCAAACGCGGGTTAACGTTCAACGATCTCTCGATTTCGAATCCCCGACGGTGGTGAACTCGCGTGCTGTGCTGCTCCACGGATGCTCGGAGTATCGCGAGCAGGAGAGACGCGTTCAACTTGTCGGAAACGTTTCGTTCCGATGGAAAGTCGCCCGCAGCGCGAAAAACGGCCACGAAGAAACGAAACACGTGCCGGGCATGCACTGGGCTACAGACGCGGGCCGGTGCATTACCAGCATCCGCCGTTTACCGCAAAAACCAGCGGCGAAAGAGGGGGCGGAAGACAGGCACAGACAGAGCGAGAGGAAAGAGTGATCCACCCAACAATCATGGCAACAATAGCCAAGAGTGGAACACGTGCCAAATTAAAGGCCTCGGACCAAAGTACCGAGTTGCGCGAGCGTGTCTGGTCCCCGTTTAAAACGTCTCTGACGTACGGGGGTGTGGCTGAGAATCAGCCCTGAAAAAAGCCACCGAAAGGGAGAAAAACGGCCGAGCCACAGAGGGACAAAGCGAACGATCTGACTGGTTGATGCACGGCCAGCCGTCTCGAGCCTTCCAAGTATGTTCCAGCTTTGCCGCACGGTTTTTTCGCGTTCTACCAATTTGCACACGAGCCTGGTCTTGATAAAGTGGATACCATAATCCGTGGATTGAATTCTTTTGGCTGGTTCCGAGGGAGGTTCGTTCACAAACTAAATGCTTTTGCTGTTCTCTATGGGACTCTTTAGGCGCAACGCTGAATTGAATTCCACATTATCCCGTTTCATCAGATTATTGTCATCGGATTAACATATACGTAAAAAGAAGACTGCGCGGGGAAAACGCGGTACGATAAATTTCCTATTTTTTACAGGAAGCGAAAATATCGCTCGTTAATAATAATTGCAACTCTGGTTTCCTAAATTTCGCGGAACTTCAACTTATTCGATAGTTTTAACAGACTTACATCTTCGAACTGCACATGCTGTTTTCAATTATTTTATATTGAAATTAGAGCTCTTAAAGAACTTATTACAGCAGAAACGTTGAAACAGTTAATGGTTTATAACTAAAAGGTATCTCTTTTGTAGCGACCCTCTATTTTGTTACATTTTGTTTCGTTTCTTCTAAAAATAAATTATATTCCGTGCAAGAAGTACTTACATTCCCACGAACCAAAACCAATCTAACAGGAACGCATTTGTCTTTGTTACCATACTTTTCGATTCTATGATATAACAGCAGCTTCGGATTAACGAATGACCCGGTCAACAGGTCAAGAGCGTACGCAAGAAAGGTTTCTTCGTGAAATTTCTCGGTAACGCGTGAAACGGTTGCTTCGGTAATCATTGCAAGTCAGTGGAAGGTTAAACCGCTTCGAGAGAATGACTCGAAGATTTCATCGCCGGGTATTTAACAGCGAAGATTTCGCTGAACATCGTCCCAGCTGGTGGCAGGTTGCCAACGCGTACCATTTTCGCGGAGAATTATCAGTCACGCCAACCTGGTTCCAGGCGAGCATCGAAGGCTCGTCGATGGGTTCGTCGAAAGGATTTCTTCGGCTTGGAAGCAGCTCGTGGTCGTTAGCAAGCTCGATCATCCGTTCGGAAGAAAAAAAGGGAGCAGAAGGTCTGGATGTTCGTTAAATTTCGTCTTCGTTAGCGAGAACTCGTTCTCGACTGTCGAGCCTGTGTAAATACGGCGGATCGACGCGCGAGGGTCGCCTTGCAACTTCTTTTCCACCCCGGGGAAAGAAAAATTTTCTGAAGCAGTCCTAGCGAAAGGAAACGAAAGAACGAATGGCCTTCTCTCTGCAGGGAAGCAAGAGAACACGCGGAAGAAGAAAGGCAAATGTTGATCTTGCCCGGGACATTTAACGACGCACCTAAATCTCCGTGTCCCGGCCGTTCTCTCTCTTGAATCCTGATGGAGGACAACCCGGACTACTCAGCCTTATTCGTATATTTGATCGACAAGCAGACTTTCGATCGACGAGGATTGCAACGTCCTTTTGTATAATAATTGGATTCTTACGTATTCACGAGAAATTGAAATGTGTAAAAATGTGCAGACTATGCAAAGATACATTTCCAAAGATTAATTGAAGTTTCGCGGATATCAAAATCGACGATCTCAGCGAGTCGACGATTTGTCTTATAGCAAATTTGTTCTCGCACACATTACATAAATTTATCGATATCGATCATTTCAAAGCTGGTATATATTTAATCGTACGATAAAATTTCACGTAATATTGATTCATATAAAGAAACGTCGCTCGTTCTTTTCATTTATGCGCATTGTGCTTCGTAGTATCTATATATCTGTGCATTTAACTTTCTTCTTTTACGTTTGCTTTGAAATACGCGCGTGGTTCGGTCGGCGTCGTCGTCGTTTTCCCTCTGTTCCTTTTATTAGCCATTAAATACATAATAAATGCAAGCCCCTATATCAACTATTTCCAATGGTTCGATCGTACAAGAGAGTCCAGATAATTAATACCTTGGGCTGAAACGCTTCGACACGCGTGACTTGCTAGCCAGTTAGTAATCGTTAGCTTTATAAATCGCCCGAAATCCACCGGTGGGGTCTGACCAAATCCTCCCCCGTCTAAATCACTCCATTCTTCTCCTCTTCGTTTTTTCTTTACGCTCAGATCCGCTTTACTTTATCGTTCGCGCGGCGTTAAGTCACGAGGCTTACCAGCCGGAAAACACAGGCAGAATGGAACACGGCGAAGAATGAAATCGTCGACGGCAATCGAAATTGCAATTACGCGAAGGATCGCGCGCTCCTCGTAGGCAAAAATCGGACTGCCCACGGATACCGACGCTTGTACTCTAATTAGCGGCGCGGTAATTGCTTCGTAAAGTCTTAAGAAGCCGCACAATCGCGCGCGACGTCGAGACGTGCCTCGAGTTTCGTCGATTAAGCGCGACCAGGAATCAGAGCAAGAAACTAAAAGAAAGGAAGAAAAAAGGGAGAAAAAGCGTGGAAGGGACCGGTCGAAGGACAATATTATCTTCGAGACGACCCCATCCTCTGGCTATTCGGCACGTTCGACTGGCAAAAGGTGGGCGATCACGCTGACCGAGTAGCATACGCGGCGGTAATTTATCTTACGCGGTTACTCAATGAAGCGATTGCATCATTTTTTCTCTCTGTCCCTCGAATATCAACAAATACACCAGCGTCCAGAAAGATCGTAACTTACGTCTTTGGAGTGAAAGTCGGTCTCGCCAGTTTCACTTCTTTTTTTGCCCCCCCGATCGACTTCTTCGATCGCTGTCCTCTTCGACCTGCCCATATTCATCGTCGACAGACGCGATCTCAACCCCTGTTCTTATCGAGTTCGTCTCCTGCTGCCCCATTTCCTTTCCTGATTCACCTTCTTCAGGTTCTTCGATGCACAGTATTTTCGCTCGATTTAGAGACATCCAGCCCGATCGAATTAGAAGTTTCCCGTCGTTTTCCACGACGACGATTACGCGAGATGAATCGAAGAAAGAATGCATAAATGCATGAACGTGTCACCGCCGTTCGGGATTAGGGAAATGGACGCGAGAGCCGGCTGCGATTTGCATTCGAGCGCGCAGAGCCTCGTTCCATCTATGTCCTTGGATTTTTCCAGGAGAATCAACGGAATATTCGAGGAGATTCTCTCGAAAAAGAGTACCTTCGCTTGCCTCCACGCTATCGCATCGAGACGAGCAACAACGAACAGGACGATGTCGTGCACAATTACGAAGGAAACGGCGATTCTGGATGGCTGGACGCCGAGGTCTCCAACAATTTCCCTCGGTTTCGTCCGATGGACGAAGAAAGATAGAGAGAAAGAGGCATGCGTGTACGCACGCGTGTAGGTAGATAAATTCCGAAAGCAAGGAGCTCGTATGGGGGCGCGTTAAACGGCGAGACCCTTTTGTACGGCCCTGTATGGGAGAATAATGGCCGAACCGTGTCTCAATCGTGCTTTATGGGATGTAATTGCGGTCTGGCAAGGGGCCTCGCCGATGTTAAGCTCGGCCAGCTCGTGTGCGTCCGCGGCGAACACCGTACAACCCAGATAGAAGCGTTACGGTTTTAACCTTCGCAACGAACCACGAAACGAGTTTTTGCAACTCGCGACTTCGTTGACGAGCGAATTCGACGCCACAGACCAAAGATCAGCCCTTCTTTCTCTTCTCGCAGACCATTTTTTTCTTTTTTTTTTCCTTATTCGTCGGACAACTTCCAGAGGTCTGTAGTCTCTCGACATAAAGGTCGTCACCCTTGAGCATGTATTTTTACCCGAACGTCGCGCGGCACGTTTAATTAGCGCGCATCGTGAGACTCTACAAATTGCTAGAACAAATACGCGAATTTGGTTGGCCAACGACGTTCGTCAATTAGGAAGTTCCGCGAAAGGTGGCCCACCATCGAACAGAGAAACGGAAACACGGATCGAAACGTAGTCGAGGGAACGAGTAAAGGTGGGCTTTCCTATAAGCGTCACACGTAAGCGCGGATATTTTTTATTAGACTGAGAAGTTTGTGTCGCGTATAACTGCGATACATATTTTTCTGCTTTAAAACATTCCGGAGAAAATACGACAGAAGATAGAAGTAAGATATTTCAGTTAACGTGCTAACGAGGCATCTAGAAAGAATTCACCAATGACAGAACTGTTGTCGAAAGATTTTCATCTCTTCAGAGGAAAAATAGTTTGGAGGACGAAGATTAAAATAATGTTGATCTTTATAAAAGAGACGTAACGCAACATGGATGGACATCATAAACCGAATAATATATGCAAATAGAAGATTTAATTTAGCACAGGATTTAAATAGCGACCTAATATTTCAGACAAAGACGTTTCTCGTGAAAAGAGGTGCAATTATACGTTTTAGGTGTTATCGTTTAATTCACAATGAACGTGTTAATTAAAGAAACGAGCAGTGAACTTCGTAAACTGTTTACAGTCAGTCACGGTTAAATGGAGGAGAAAGAAACGACGTGGAAGCGTATTACGAAACGATTCGTGACTGTAAACGTGGACACGTCGATGCGACGATTACGAAAGCCAAGAATTCGTAAAACACGACGTATCATTGGAACGTAACGGGCGATCATACTCGATGTCCATCTTGAGGACGAAGCAGGATACGATTCGTCCTCCGGCGAACGTAGGCCACAGGACGAAGCGAAGTTCGGAGAATCAGCGAAGGGAGCACAAAGGCGAGTGGAATCAGCCGCGGTCGAAGCAACTTTGGCGTTAAAGAGGAAATACGAGCCATAAACCTTCGATGCACGCGGTGAGGGAGGGACGGACGGAATACGAAATCGAATTGCCGACACATCCGAAAAATAAAAAGACCATCGGTGATCGTTTGACCGACAAACTCTTTGGACATCTGGCTGACGTCGCTCGGAAGCGTCACGAAAGGGTTTCCCATAAATATTGTTCGATGTTTCGAGATTTAGTATAATTTTTTCAAAAATCGTTGTAAGTTTTTCATGGAAGAAATTTATTTGTCTAAACGTTTCAAACTATCTCCGAATCCTGGTCAATCGAACACCCTACAGTAAGTAAAAAATTAAATTCGACGAAGTTTAACGATAAAAAATGAATAGGTTTTCGAAAAAGTAAATCACTCGATTTGTAACAGCAAATGATCGAAAGAAACGGACCATATATCATTCGATATATAAGGTTAATTCTATGCAGATATATTTTGCCTCTAAATTCTTCAATTTTGCTACGAATTCATCGAACCTCTCGATATTTTGTCCAAAAGATTGATAACTCGAGTGACGACTTAACTCGTCCTTGCTAGTTAATAGCTTAAATTACACGCATCGACTATATCTTGGACAAATATTTATTACGAACTACTTTCCGGCAAAATGGCCTTGTTGTGCCTTGGATTGTAACATTCGTATATATCTACAAAGATTTTACCCGCCTGAAATTAAGCTTATGTTTGATAAGATAGACAACAACGTGAAAACAAACGACTATCGCGACAGATTTAGGTTCGTCGCGTGTTGATTAAATAAGTAAAAATTAAGCAAGCGCCTCAGAGGTTAAAACGATTTACTCCGCTTTTTATAAGCTTTGCAATGTCGTTGCTGGGATTTGATGATAATTACGTGTAAATATATCTGCTTTTCTATAAAAATCTGACCGTGTCCTCTTGTAAATTTCGATTATTAAACTATTAAAATAATTATTTCTGCACCTTTCAATTGGGGTAGTCGATCGACGTGTCTTCTAACTGCAGTAGTCCACGTGACCTAGATGAGACGTTTAATCGATTTCTTTTCTCCCTAAGCAGCGAAGATCGCTCTTGGCTCGGCGCTCGGTCGCTCGGAAGCTTATACGATGGCAATGAAAGCGAGTTCGGAAATTATCCTGCATCGTGTCCTCGCAGAATGCAAAATACAACCTCGTTGCACCATCGGTTGCGTCACTGTGCCTTAGCACGTTACGCCAGGGGAAATGTTTTATTCAAAACTGCCGAGCCTCGATAACCGTCGTCGATTTTCAGGAATCCTCTGATGCAACTAAATCGAAGCTTTTATTACCATCGAATGCACGTAATCGAACGAGCCGGATAACGTCGCGTTTACGCCCACGAATCAGCCCTCCTACGAACATATTTCGGCATGGATTAACGAATTTACAGAAATACGATTATTTCTGGCTCGTTAACCCCGGCTATTTCTATTTCTTACGCGTCAGAAAAACCACGAGGATCAACCGCCCGAGAACTGGTTACAAATTGCACGGAAAATGACGGTCGATCGTGTTATTGTTCGTTCTACGGAAGGATAATCGTAGGACGAGTCGACAGCAGAGACAGTCAATTCCTTTACTTTGTACCTATCCTCGATGGTACCAACCCTGACTACCCCTACGCCGCCCTCTTTCTTGAGCAAACAAACGTTAAACGACTCTCTCAGACCTAAGAACCGATTTCCTTTCTACCTTTCTGCGATACTTTGCTATCGTAGAACTGCTTTTTGCCATCCTCGGCCCTAGGTTCGGACGAGTATTTGCTAGGACTGAATAAACACGGGGTACGCGAGTAATGCACAGGTCAGTCAATAAGTAAGTTAGCTCTCTAACTTGTGTTCTAAACGAGATACGTAGTTGTCGTCACCTCTCTGACGCTAATACAACCAGCGCGATGTTTCCATAGCGAACGTATGTCGCGGTATACGCGATAAACCGTGAAACGTGTTATTGCTACGTGTTTAACAGGTACTTTAGATTTATAGTTTAACGACTGCATGGAAAGCGTAGCATGTGCTGTTTCTAACTATTAATTTCCCATTAATTTGTACACTTTGGCGAAGTTCACGTACCGTTAGTACGGACCGAAATGTCCAGATACTTATGAGCAGTAGCGTAGTTCATGGTTGCACGTTTGCGATCTTCAATGTCAGCTTCGTCGAATTTACGACGATGGGTTCGCCGGCTTCTGAGATTTGACTTCGTTCTGATCGTGTAAGCGATAAAGCGACAAATGGAAAGTAGCGAGCAGCGTGGAAACGCGAGGAGATCCGGCGTGGCGCGCAAGCTAGCGCCGAGTGGCCGAGAGACTCCTCTTCTTTCTCCGCATCGCCAGGACTTTAGAATGCAAATTGAACGCTACGAATCCTCGCCGCTCGTACCTTGGGGACAGAATCTGCTTAGGTGGCTATGGACAGTCGATGGTATGCCAGGCCCCTCTCGCGTGTACCTACGCTCTCACAACTGTGTGCATCTAGGCATTTATACACCGGCCTGTTCGGCTCGCAGTGGCGTAACCATCTCTGGTAAATCTCGAGTAAAAGGAGGGGAGAGCCCTAGAACTTGAACCAAGTTGGCGAAAAGGAAGGAGAGCTCGAGCTAAATTGGAGCGTTTGGAGATCACGTTCTTCGAAGAGTCGATGACCGATTCATTGTCGCGTTTGCATTTAGTCGTAAGTTTTCCGATGTCGCGAAAACATGGTAGTTAAGTCGAACGTTGTTCATCAGGGATAGAGTTCTTCTTCGTGCAGTTTAATGCTGTGTCTACATCGCTGTTGGTGAATGGTTCGGAAACTTACGTTCGTCGGTAGATTTACTTTTAGACTTTTACGAGCAGTTAGCAGGCAACTCGACAGCGAATAACGAACACTGTTCGTTCAGGACATGATATAACGCGGATCATGGCACGAATCGCTCGTTCATTCACAAAATTTCTTACATTTAGCGTCACAATACACGATTAGCCTCTGGTTCTTCGGAAATCCAACGATTAATCCCGATTTAATTGATCAGTTTGACTTCTGAGTCGTTTATATAACGAAGTCGTAAAATTAACCGAACACGAAAACAGAAAGTTTTCGATCAACGAGATAATAACTTACGACATCTTTACGGACGTAAAGAAACGGAATCAACGGAATATCGCTGCGGTATTAATCGATACCACTTCTAATACAATAGTTCATCTTGCTATATCCTGACCTGGACTATACAAATCAAAGCTTATTACAACAATTGACCCATTCCTCGTATTCTATCCGTGAATTATTTATGACCTTTGATATGGACAAAACTGTGAACTCAGCGTAACAGCTACATTATTTTTTATGCAGATTTTTATGACCAGAATCAAAGGAATTGAAACAGATATTTGGCTTTCCTCGTATATCGTACCCATTCTGCGCGCTTTTGTCTCTTTAAACTTCCCATAAATACATAGAAATCTAATAACAAGATTGGCGCCACTCGACGCTACCCAATGTAGCCGAAAGTAAAGCTTTCAAACTGCACGAAAAGGTCATCAAAAATCTATCACCTAATGTCATCGCTCAACGATGTTGAAAGTGGAGCTTCGAAACTCCACGAGAAGCACATACATCCACAAATGCATTGTACGTTCAACTCCAAATTTAAACTGGAATCGGCAAAAATCGAGCCATCGTCGAGTACACTTGTCTGCGAGGAACAAAGTGACCCGGATTCGAAGTTACGCCACTGTCCAAGGCATGAGCCGCGAGTTCGTATAATACGCGTATACACGGTACTCGCGTGCACGTGTACTCGCGCACAGGGAATACCGTGGCGCGAGCGCGGCGAGGTATAAATGGAAATCTGTATTTATGCAAGCGAGCCGCCGGTGTGTGTTCGTGGCTTGGTCCCGGTGTTCAGTCCCGGGTCACACGATAATGACCTTATTACAGGAATTATGGGTTTCCGCGGCACCGGGATAATCCGGCTTCGGAAACGGCCGCGGGCGGCCATTCGCCGTTTTACTTTTGCCTGCGAGTCTCTCGGCCATCCTCCGCGACTGGTTCCGGTTTACACATTCGTCCCGGACGAGACTTTTCTGCCCTGCCACGGGATCCAGTTCCGTCCGCGCTGCACCGGAAGAACACGTCGAGTATCGTTTACGCGTCGTTTCACGGAACGCTGATGAACGCCAAGAAGGTGGATTCACGCGGAACCTGCAGGAGCAACAAAGTTTCGTGACGCGTCACGCCGGATATGAGACGATATCGACACTGAAAAAAGTTAGACTGCAAAGCGTGTCCTAAACCGATTGCAACACTTTGGATTTTCACAATTTTAATTTCGACCGTGCTACAGTTCTCCAACTTTTATATTCCGATTTTATATTGCTCTCGCCTTGAACGAACAAAGAGAAGTCGTAAGGTCCGAACGTAATGCTCGGAACGTTCGAAGAGGAAGATGTTTGATACGAAGGAATCGCGCATGTCGATAAAATTCTCGTATTTTGTCGGAATCGTGTGAAGATTCTTTTTAACGTTAGAAAAATAGGATTGTAACGGGGTTGATATAAGCAGTGATATTTACGTAGTAAACGTATGTAGCAAAGTATATAATAGTAAGATACAGCGTCGTTATGTTTCTAACAAGTACCTACTTTAGATTTATAGACCGATGTCTCCTTATGAAACGTGGTAGCTGTTGCTTCTCACTATTAATTTGTACGCTTTGATACAAATTCGTATACTATTACCATAAATTACTAGGAAGTTATTGAAACCTTTAAGAATTGTTACCTCGTGCGAAATTTTATCTTACAAAGAATTTACACCGCCGCTTCGATATCCCGGCACTTTGATCGCTCCATGGTAACCGTATGTTAAACTCGTCTTTAGCTCGCGATATTCTCCGCTCGATATTCCGGATTAGAGTTGGATGGAATTGAAAAACGTGGCGAATTAAAGCGTTTAGTGGAAGTACAGGGAAAAGAGTATCGATTCTTCCAGGAAGATCGACGATCGCGCAGCGAGCGATGATCGTTTAGAGTCTATCGTTTCTTAAACTGGTCTCCGGTTTTTGTCTGCTTCGAGACAGGTTATTAGAACTGGTTCCGCCTTTGTCATCCGGTTTCCGAGACTTGTGGTCGGTCCGTTTACCCACGATTACCGAGTTCTCTTCCAACGAATCGGTTAGAAAAAAGGAAGACTGATTTCCTTAATCGTGCAAAAATCGCCAGCGAGAAGGTGCAAAGTAACGTTGAATTGAGACGTTCCATTCGGGCAACGTTCGTACCATCTTCTTTTCTCTCATTTTTCCACCTGTCCGGAATCGTTCCTCTGGTCGACAATTAACCGCAAATCGACGTCACTTGTCCTGCAGTGTAGTGGACTCTCGTCGATGACGAAACGACAACGAAAGAAGTCGCCTCGCGGTTGTTCGCTTACAGAACCACATCTTTTTCCTTGCAGCTCCAGTTATCCTTCTGACTGATATACAGAACGCTATAAGTCAACCACTTTTTTCACCCTTATTCGCCACTCGCTCGGTGTCCAACCATGTTACATCCATCATCGACTACCTCACTGGCACTGGCTTAATTTCCAGCGATAATTTCTACGTCCCCAATGGGTTAGTAATGGGCCCAGTTTATAAACAGACGCATCTAGACGAGCAATTATCCGATTTTACGACGTCGACGCACACGAAACACTAGGAACAAGGTAATTATTAGACCGATTAAAATTGAAATGATGAATATAAAAATACGAGATACGAGGGTATTTCGAAGATCGAAACGACAGCGACGATGATAGTTTCAATTTTTAATTTATTTACTTAGCGTATGTTGTTCATAGCGTATGTTTATAGAAGTGTTACGCGAATGAGTTGAACGATTCAATTTAAATTAAAACGTGTGCTGTTAATCGCGATCCCAGTGTCCAACACATGGACACAAAAATAGGAATCAAAAATTACGATCGTCACTGTAGTTATCTTCGTAATCTCGAAAATTGCTTTTACATAGAACGTTCTTATAGTCACTCATCGACACAAACGAAATTATTTCGTTCTCTCTGAAGAAAGAGCATCTCGTACTTCACTCTCGAATATTTCGATTTACGATGATCATAAAACATTCAACGCGTGTCGGTTCCACTGTGAGTCATATTCTTTAATTACCCTCTCAGGTAATTGGCGCGATTGCTCGTGTTATTTTATTATCACGTAACATCGGGCTCTCTTTCTCTTTAAATCATTAAGCACCAACGTCGCGTTGACGTAACGTTTTCTTTGTAATTTTCTTCTAGTCGCAATTCATATTACGGAATTCTAATGAATTCATACCGCGACTGCAAGAGAGCAATTCCAGGAATCTGTTCAATTTCGTTATCTTTCTTGCAAGATATATTCATAAAAGCTATTCTCCAATATCCTCGAAGCTAATAAACGTTAATCAGACAAAGGTAAGAAGACACTTAAGCGTCTTAATATCTTTTTATAAAGAATACGGAAATCCATCGATCGACGTACAAGAATTTTATATCTCTGTTCGAAGAAATGAAAATTTCCCAAGCGTACATCCACGTTGGATCGTACATTTTACGCTATCGTTTAACTTTGTCTAATTAAAATTTTCTATCTTTCAACATTTCAGAGCCATGGCTTATCCGGGTTGCGTTGGACACAGGTAATTTCGTCCGTTTAAGGCAAATTCGACATAATTAATCGGTTTCCCACGTGGAAAATTCGAATTTCGAGACGAGTTGGGTTTCGTTCGCTCGTCGTCATTGGTCGGACCCAGTCTACATCCCGCGTACGCTCTCTTACTTCGCGGACGCGCAATTTAAAGTCTGATTAAGGTAATATCGAATTTTCGTGGCGGGTCGATTCCTCCTCGCGTTTCTCCTCGCGAATCGAGTTTCGTCGGCTAACTCAATTTTCTGGATCGGAGAATCGAGCGCGCCGTCGCTTCTCTTGCCGGTAATTGCCAATCAATTCCGGGAATGATCGGCTGCCTCACGTGGCGCCGGTAGTCCTCGATCGATCCCTCGATCCCGTGCATTTCACCTTTGCACGAGGGGTAACCTTCCTTCCATCTAGATTTTCGTTCCGTTTTCGAACCGGTTCATCGCTGTGGGTACATCAACGATCGTGTCAAAGGACTACCACTATGATAAATAGTCCGCGGATTTCGTATGCGTTTACAGGAAACGTGAAAGTACAAAGTCGTACAGAGCGCACATAATACGAAAGGATAAAATGCCCAAAGCGTAGAGCTTTCTATAATTTTCTACCGAGTTTCCACTTTTCTAATTATATCCTCGGAAATGTGAATTTGCATAAAACTCCGCGTTCCAAGAACGAACGATTGAATGAAAATTCCGAATAACAGCATATAATCACTTTTCCTATCGAATAACGTTTTCAAACGATACTTCACGCAGTATGATGATTTACACTGATACAATAAGAATCAAACGCAAGATGCGTATTTAACATTCGAACGACGAACCGAACATCAGGCGGTGGTGCCCGAGTTCGTTTGGCTGCAAATAATTTCTGTCTTGTTCAAGGCGATTCATTTCCTTTACTCGTGCAAGTAACACGAATAACAATAGTCACTAATTTGTATAGAAGAACAGAGGAAATAGAAGAGAAAATAATATATGCGGATAAAGTACGAGTCTGGAGGGTGGGAGCCGAAGGGATTCGAGCACCGCCTGTGCATAAACCGCTACACCAGCATCGTCTGAAAGCGATGCAGGCCCGATGGCCGAGGGTTAAAGTAGCGATCGCTTAATGGGAATCTAAATGTCAAGCGTTCGAAACGGTCGGCGAGCAGCGTGCCTGAAACGCGTTACGTTGCCCCGCGTCTAAAAATACGGATGCCGAATCGAACGTCGTGTCGTCTGAAATGACCAGGAGGAAATTTCAGAAGCCTTGCTGGTCCGGAAATGGAGCAGCGTGGCCTCCTCGTCGATTTTAATCAAGCCAGGTTAGCTGCGTCGTTGCCGGCAATTCGCAGTCTCGTTTCGATCCTAAAGTCTGTCCGTGACATCGAAGCGTTCGCTAATCGAAGTGGAAATTACACCGATGAACCGTGGCACCGGCGTGTCTCGTCGCGCGCGTGGAAAGCCGGCTCCGCGCCTGTAAATTGCCGGATATTGCCAGTCGATTCGAAACATTTCGTCGGTGGATTTTCACGAACGGTCAGTTGGTATACAATACCGGGCCGGTTCCATCGTCGATACGAGAAAATCGCTCGTTATTGGATTTTTTTCCGGTATTGAACTGGCGAACGATCGTCGCGACATTTTTTCGTTGAGAATAAACAAGCTAGGGAAAAGAGAAGTTTGTCACGAGACGTCGGCCGAGTTTATTTCGCGAAAATGGGTCGGAGATGCGCGGCAATGTACAGCAGCTGCTCGAGATGCCACGTGTCACTAAATCGACGAGTAGGTTTTTAGAAAAAGTGCCACTCGAGCCTTTTTTCCGGACGGCTAACCGCACGAAAACTACCTTTTCCCCGCTCCACTCGTTTCTTTCTCTACTCTTCCGCGTTTTTCGCTAAGTTTCTCCGTTTCAACTTTCACGTTTGCACGCCTTTTGCTCGCGTGGTCGCGTATCGATAAACAGTTCGATGACATATTTACAGTAAAAATTTGCGGTACAGGTGAAATCAGACTGATTCTGTTGGTCTACTTGTTCGTACAAAGCCTCCTTTTGGAGAAAACAAAGATAGTTAATAATCAGGTATACAGATACTCAACAAATTTCCAAATTTGTTTTGTCACATTTTCAGATTCGGTTTTCTTATGAACGAAGTTTTCGACGCAATTTTATTGCTTTTAATTTCCCTTTCACCTACGCTCGTGTGATCTACCTGACATCGCTTGTACCAAGAATTTAAGTTCACCATGTGTGTGACCTGACTATAGTTCTCATTTTCTCGTCATTTTAACGAATCGACATCGAGATCCGTGACCCGGATGAGAAACCTGCTCTCCTCCATTCATTCCCTCTCCAACGATGATATTTATAGACTTCCTAATTAATAGTATCGATTATGTGTCACGTGGACTATCTACAGCTCGTTCATTCGCTCCTCGTCTCGCGGCGAGAAAATCCGCGAACGTTCGACGCGGGTGAAAAACCGGACGAGTAGATTCTCGCTCGATTCCAAAGCGGAGCTCTCTCGGTCGTTGAATGAAAAGGTTAAAAAACCGTGAATAGCAGCAGACGAAGATCAAAGAGCCGAGTAATTAATTTTATACAACGAGCTTCCAGCTTCCCGTATTTTCACGGAGCTTTTACGAAAGATGGGCTCGGCGATCTTTCAAATGGAATCTATCGAATTGCCTCTTCGCTGACTCCGAATTTTGTATCCAGTTTAGAGTCTCTTATCTAATTTCGAACAATTAAAGACTCGCGTCACGTCGCTATCTTCTTCGTGAAATTTTTTTCATTCCGATCTACGGAGAAAATAGCTGAGCTGAGCTTTTCTCAAACGTTTCAGTTTTCAAACGTTCACGATGAATAGATGAGATATTTTATAATTTAATTAAATTTTTCTTCGACCGCGCTTTTAATACCGTGTTGCATTTTGTTCCGACGTTTTTGTTTATGAACATTCCAGTTTACTCCCCCGGGGAATTCTCAGTTTCAGGTTTATCCCTACTGCTATGCCGAAATCACGTTCTCCTAATTCCGGCAGACCACGCCATTATCGTGCGACCTTTATGATAAATCTTCAGAAGATACAAACTTTGTCCACGATTTCGTACAGAAAATATGAAAATCGTCCAAGGCTGGAGGATTAATAGAACACGGCGTTTTGTAGTAACAGAGACAGGAATTAGCGAAATTCTTCACGTTGCATCGTAATTTAAGCTACGAGAATTGTAGGGGTTAACGCTGAGTTCAGCAGAACGGTTCACTCGCCAAAATAGCGCAGCGTAGGCTCAACGTATGAACTTACTACGAAAAACAGTCGGACAGCTACAATATTTCACAAGTCGTTATCGTATTAATTGCTTTGAATGATTAAAGCAGCCGTACGATGATCTCGAGATCGAATTTATCGGTATCTGCAAGTAGCAATCTGCAACGACGAGAAACGTTCGATCGTCCGAGAAGCTCTCGGCTTGGCTTTCCGCGTTCCTGCGAACGTTTAACGATAATTGACAAAGCTGATAAATAGCAGTGAGCGGTTCGGTTTTCACGCGAAGGTCGGCCAAGATACACACGGGACACAAGGAAAGGGCAGAATCATAGAAGCAAAAGGACAGAGGAACGCGTCGAACACTCGATGGGGTTAAACAGCGGAATTATTGTTATGGTCGCGAATCTTGAACAGCATAGACGTTTACGGTCACCATCGTGTTCAGATAAACGAGGAACACGGGCGACAGTGGCTCTCATCGAGAGTGAAACTGTTCTGTTTGATGAAAGATTCGAGATGATAGTTTTTCATTACAGGCAAAAGTGGAAAAATAACTCTAAAATGAATTTTTTAAGCGAAACAAGTGTCCAACTATGGATAACGGATCGTTTAAATATCTTTGTGATCTCTGCGAAGTATACGCTTCTACCAAATATCTCGTAGTATTGTTCTCAATACAGCGAGTACCAAAAATCATACACCTTACAAAAATGAGATTCCTATAATATTGACTTATCTACCTAGATTTACTTATATCTTTTTAATGTTAATTTATATTCCCCTATATACTGTGCACGTTCTGAATAAATTGTTAATTTATACAACGTACGCGTAAGAGCGAGAAAATTTCGTATCTTCGCTTTTGTCTCCCACTGCTGTACGTATTTCCAGACTTCAAGCTCTACCAATACGACCACGGGTCTCGCAATAGCGCCAATAAAAATTTAAAATGTTCCGTACGAGACGCGTAATATGTTCGTGAAAGGTTCATAAAAAGTCTACGGATGTTCGAATACTCTCACGAACCTGTATATACCTGAGCAAAGAAACA
The DNA here is from genome assembly GCF_024542735.1 of Bombus huntii. Classification (NCBI taxonomy): domain Eukaryota; kingdom Metazoa; phylum Arthropoda; class Insecta; order Hymenoptera; family Apidae; genus Bombus; species Bombus huntii. The sequence continues at coordinate 3,822,668 of NC_066245.1, read as the reverse complement.
AAGCCTAACAGCTTTATCTATAGCTATCCAATTGTACGAAACGACAAGCCTGACAAATTCTCGACACGCCGGCTTTAATACAAGCCGCGTAAAGACCTCGTAAATTCGTGGCTGTGCTTGCGACTTTCCAGCGGAAACGATTTCCACGCTGGTTGCTATCTTGCGTCTGTTTTTCAGTCTCTGGCAGGAAGGAGCGCGGAGCGTCCAACGATTTTCTTAGTCCCTCGGCTCTGGAGAGCGACGCGTATGGGATTGTTAGAGAGGCGGAAGGGCAAGACATTGAGAGAGAGAGAGAGAGAGAAAGAGAGAGAGAGAGAGAGAGAGAGAGAGAGAGAAAGGAAGAGAGAAGAGAACAGAGAAGATATGGCAAAGGGTGCAGAGGGGCAAGAAGAGGCAAGGAGCGCGGGCGGAGAAAGAAGGCGGAGGTGGAAGAAGGTAGAGGGGCTACGTACAAGGAATTCATGAATACGAGATTGCACTTGGAGAGCCCCGGGTAAAAGGCTGCTGCAGTTGCTGGCTACTGCTCCACGCTCGCGTCCCAACGAGTAAAGTGGACGAACTTACGTGCACGGTCCGAACTGGCTCACTGAAAAAACTCCTATCTCCGAAACCATTTGTAAAGATGCTCCTTCTGCTTCGAGCCGATCTCTCCAGTTGACTCGACTCGACTCGACACAGGCCCTGCTCTCTTGTATATGTATATGCATGCACGCTGAGGGTAGATGTTGGTATTTAAATAGTGGCAGCGGAGACCGTTTTTCCTCGTGCATAGAATAAAAGCGTGTGTACTGAGTAGAAACGATATAGAGTGGTAAATTGGAGCTTTAGAAGGAGATTCATCGAGGTTGTCGCACCTAGGATTGTGTAAGTTTCGAAGCAATTTAGATCTCCGACTGAGAAAGTTAGTTGTATCAAGTGGACGGTTTTGCCGCCGAATTTTGCTTCTATGGTTTGTAATTTGATTTGAGAATTCCTATAAATTGCAGGCAGTCGAGGCGTACGTATATAGTCATCTGCGATTATTTTCTTGCGCTGTATTCAAAGTTCATGCGTATTCAAATTCGCTGCAAGTTAGTAAGTCGGTGAAATAATAATAATTTCTCTTGGGAAAGACAACAATAATTTCCCTTGGGCGAAACAATTCCAAGTTGACGTTATATCTAAAAAGATTGGAATTCTTTTCTCCTTCGAGTATTCCACACTAGAAACGCCAAGATTCTAGTTACTTTTCTGCCAATTTTACGACCATGTTATATCTACGATCCGCACGTACAATAGCTCCCACCTACACAGATTTTCTCTAAAGACAACGACACCGCAAAAACGTCTCCGAGCCGGAGTTCCTCCACTTGCGTTTCAGTTAAGACAATACCCGGCTGCGGCAACTCTTTCATCGCATTACTTCCGAACGAAGAAACGTGGAATCAGAACAGCGCAGCTTCCCGAACGTAATTACTGGCTTAAAACGTTAGATTAATATCCGGCTACGTTCGTTCCACGATTGCCCTTAAACGCAGCTACGAGAAGCGAGAGAACGAGTAGATAGATTTCGAGGGGATACGCGACGAGGCTGAAGAACCAGCCCTCGAGGAAACAACCTACGTGTATCTAGGCTAACAATGGTACCGATTAAATATTTCAAGCAATTTCCTGGCGGGATTCGCGTGCCTCCGGAATTCCTTCTCGTTTCTCTCGAAAGGCAAGTTTCGTTCGTTGTTGGCGTTTGTTTCGCAAGAACGCCACGAGGAGGAAGAGGAGGAGGATCGAGTTGGCCGACGTGTCTGTTGTTCGATTCGCGGGCACCGTGCACGCCACAGCGCGCAGTTGTCTTCCACTTCTGAAAAGCTAGCCCATCGATCTCCATTCGATCTACTCCCTTGGACGAGTGGACGAGCCTCGGTATAAATAGCTCGACTCGATCGTACGCGATCAACAACTCGCGTGTATTTGTTCCGCGTCTACGGCGGCAGGATTTGTTGATCCTCTGACATCCAAGTCACGAGGCGCCCGTTTCTTCTTCCCTTTCTCTCTTTCCCTCTGTCTTTTTCGCTTTTCTTTTCTGGTCGACGCGCCGTGGACACGAGTCCTAACCCTCGTTCGCCACGACGGGACTGTCTTTCGTCTCGTGTCATCATCGTTTTCCACGCATGCAAGTACACGCACGTGCGAGCCGCGTACCGATCGCGCTTCGATCTCGTTCGCGGAATCGTTCGATAAACCACTTGCCGGACTAGATGGTATTCATTGCTGCAAATCGATCGGGAAACGTTTCTCGAACGGGAACACCGATCGCCGCGTGTATTCACCGACCGTTCTTTCTTCTTTCTCTCTCATTTTTTGTTCTCTTCCTCATTTCGGGTCGTTCGATCGAATCGTTGCGTAATTCGCCGAGTCGATGATCGGTTTCTCCGGTCGCACGGTTGTTTCTTTGGTTCGAGGTTGCAGCTGGAGTAATTTTGGCGATTTAACGATTCGAAGAAATCGAAAGAGGTGTTCGACATTGACGAGAGTCTTTAGCGTTGTTACTTTCGTAACATTCGAGTTCTCGTCGTGGTTTCGAGGTCACTGGTCTTCGAGTTATCTCACGGACCGGTCACGATCCACCGTGCCCTTCATTCAATTACACGGAGCCGCGTACGAAAACTTACGATACGTCTGATCGCATCTCGCTCGATCCTCGTGCGCTGAAAGATATCGCGATCTGATACACCATTTTTCTCGAGCCGGAGGATCGAAAGATCGAGAGATCTACGCCGTTTCTGCTGCCCGCAAAATTGCTCTTCGTTTCGAAAATCTCCGCTTCCATTCTCGCTATTTATCACGTATTACCACACACGCTGTTCGCGTACGCGTTTATAAGGTTTCTAAGTACGGTTGTTTGCATTTGGTCGATGCGTATGAAACGTCGCTTTTTCGAAATTTGTATTGTCCTGTTGCCTCGTCAACCACAGGGAAAAGGGAGAAATTCGCTACAGGTCACGCGTGTTCGAAGTTAAAAAGATTTATAATAAAAATATCGATCACACGCTTGCGACGAGTACGACCGCTCTGTTCAAAGTTGGAGATTTCATTTTTAAACGTCGAAGCTTAGGCGATTCGAATAATCCTATCCTGATATACAGACTTTAAAAACTGTCAGCTGATCTTTAGAAATAAACACGAAACTCTTAAGCGAAGCAGTTGTATATCCTCAATTTCAATTTCAATTTAGCGAGGCATTTGATCGCGCTTATAGCAACAGACAGAGAAACTTTTTCCAATCGTAATGGTATAATAAAACTATCAATTTTTTCATCGCAATTGCATCAGGCGTCTAAATACTTGCGGACGATAGCGTACGTAAGGAGAAGAAGCGTGGAGAGCGAGAAAGAAATAGCCCAGAGGGAACCGCGCGAGAAACAGAGGGAAGGGACGATCCTATCGGAAGTGAAGGATGATCCAGGTCTTGGATCGCGAATCACAATGATCTAACGCCCACGAGGATGTATCCGTGGCCCCGGAGGACCGCGGAACCCGTAGCGTTGCGATGAATTTATCCGAGGCGAGATCCCCACGTCGGATACCTGCGGTACATACGTCGCCGCATCGATACAGCCCGTAATGTGCGGTCACCGGTTCCGGTACGGTGTTATCTCGATACTTGGTCACAATCGAGCGATCGATCCCTCCACATGGCACTCCGCGACGATAAGGACACCGTGACATCGATATCCAGACAATAGAAGGACGATATCTCGTTATAACCATTGTCGCGTGCTGACTAATTATCTCGTTAAGGACCAAGCAATTGTTCGTCATAATATTATAAGTTATGAACGTATAATACCAATTTCTTTAAATTTCTTTAAATTTTGCAAGATCTAGACGGAAAAGATAACAGGGTGACAAAAGTATTCAGCGAACTCTTATCACGCGTTGCTAATTAACTCGCATTAAGGAGCAAGCAATGGTTCGTCGTAACGTTATAAATACATCAGTTTCTTGAAATTTCGTAAGATCGTAAAATCTGGATGGAAGAAACAGCGTCGTGAGAAATATTCAACGAATCCTCGAAACTGTCTTTCGTGGTTACGAGGCTGAAAAACAGAATTCGATGACGCAGATTGATCGAAGAAAATTGTAAATGAAATGTTGCGTTAACATCACGTACATGGGTAAAATCTGATTACGTCTTTCTGTTCATTCGTTCTATTGAAACAGTCTGTCGACTCTACAGCTTTATGCAAATGAGCTTTTTCTCTGTCAATTAACGTACGTTCACGGTAGGTTAGGGAAAAATACCACGGAGAGATTTCACGGAATTTCTTGCGGCGCGGCGTTCGTTGTTCCCAGAAGCTGACGCGCCTCTTTTTCCGCGTGCCAGCGAGAAAAATCGATTAGTCGTCGTCGACGCCGCTAATCACTAGGACGCGTTGGTGAAAATTCACGGGGCTACGAAAGTGAATCACCTGTAGGCGTTCTGTTCGCACCTTTAGTCGCTCGTACGCTTGTCATCGATAACACCGAGTTACCCATGATCGCACTCGTCCATTTCCACTTGTTAGCGTCGATCATTTTTCACGCGTTCGTGTTTTCAGCGAATCGGTTCGAGCGACTGATTTTTCAATGCTATCTGCCATCTGCCATCCAGTGACACGGAATGAAAATCGTGTGTCACCTGTTTCTCCGATTAAATCAATCTTTTCGGCAAGGTTGTACGAAACAGGCGTAATTTCCCGCTTGGAGGCCATGTCCATCGAATTTGTAAATTGTAATGCGAGGAAACTTGACGATCACAGTATTGTTTTCTTTAAATTTACCTTCAAATTTGCGATTATGATCTTCTGATAAATAAATATTCGAAGATCAGTCGCTTGCTCTTTGATACGTTGAATACTAATTTTGTATAGATACTGAAGTACGTACTTGAATTACGAATTGGGAGTTTCCAGAAATTTGCAGTTGATCGGTTGATCTTCCGAGAGGCACAAATACTTTATGGCACTTGGACGAAATGTGCCATTTGATACAGATATTCGATACTTTCCACTGCTTTATTCTCTTGTTGCTTTGCTATAACTCTATAATTTCATATCGTATATTACTAGTCAAAATCATCGTTTAATTTTGCGGAAGCAGGACGATCTAAACTCGATACAGTTGCTCAGTTTGATTTCATACTTATAGCAGGTAGTGCAGTCGTGAATTGCAATTTCTTTCTTTCTTCTCACTGGATTATTTCGTCGATAAGCGTAAGACAAACATACGTATGATACAACGCGATGGTCGGAAGGTGATCTCATTCGAGAACAGATTAGATCAAACGCGAAAAGACGCGAGAAACACCGCAATGATACGTCGTAGGCTCGCGAAACTCGTTTCCGTCGCGGCGAGGATTCGAGGGAGACAAATCGGATCCGATAAGCTTCGTTTCTCTATAACGTTCGATGACTTTTGATATTTAATCCTCGAAGACAAGCGGCGTGCCGCTTTCCCTCGCGAGAACTCGACTCGCGTTGCGTAATCTCGCGTAACGCCTGCGTCTCGGGTAAAGAAAGCTCCATGCAACCATCTGGATACGCCAGCAAACGGATCTAGTCGTCGATCTCTGTCGGAAAATCGCAAATTGCCCAGGCAGAGATCGATTCGTCGCGCGACACACGATCCGTGAGCCGAACGATCTCTTCCGAGACGCTTAGGTGAAAACGAAAGTCATCGTCCAGCGTGGCGTCATGCTTTCGACGAAGCACGAAATCTTCTTGGCGTTCAACCGTTCTACGAAATCGACATTTTTTCCCTGAAAAGTCACGATGAGTCGCTTCCTTCGAGCTTATCGACCGTTGCATACTTTCCACGGAGTTAAGGAAGTCGAAGAGCATTCGAAAGCAAGTTACGTTATCGTTCACTCGTTTTCGTTATCTCGAAACAAAGAGGTTCGTTCCGATGACGAGTCCAAATTCTCCGAGGTCGAAATTGCGCGAGGGATTTGAAAGAAACAGTCATAACGACAATAAATCGACGATAAGTGGATAAGCCCGCAGAAAGGTAACTGCGTAGGTACAAATGCACGACCTTGAGACTGTATCGCATCATCCTTGAACGTGAACCACGGGTCAGTAACAGTAAAGAGCTATGTACGCTTAACCGATACATGCACTTACATTCTATGATACTTTAGCGCTGAAAGGCAGGAGCTGCTATAAGTACATGCAAATCGAGCTCGAAATAACTCTAGCTCGTGGTCTACGGTCGCGCGTCGTAAGGACGGAATCATCGATTCGAGCGGGTCTCCACGGTTAATTAAAGCGTTCGTCCTCGTTCCTCGCGAATCGATCGATCGCGTAGCTCGCGCGTCCCTCTCGTCGTAAAACGACACGTATCTCTCTTCGTGCATTTTGCTCTACGTCGCTATACGTCTGTTTGCAAACGTTTCTCGATCCTTTAATCAGCCAATACGTTTATACTGTACGATACGCCGCGGTATCGAAGGATGTCTATCGCATAAAGGTTTTTCAAATAAAAGTTCTTTCAATGAGAGTCTTCCGAATGAAAATACAGCGAATTCGCTTTTCCATCGAATCGACGAAATTTGACTCGACGAAACTTCCCCTCGGATCTTCTATACGTGGCGATCGAAGAAGGAAAGGTAGCGAAAAGCGAATCGAGCCCGAGACTATCTCGAGACTACCCTCCACCCCTTGCCTGCTCTTCCAAGCATCGTTCTTCTTCGTCTGGTCGGTGCGCGTAGCGAGCTCGCGACGCAAAGGAACGAGAGAAAAGTCGCGTACAACGAGGGGTGATCCTACGTTAACGAGACTTGGGGTGGCAAGTGACGCGATGCCACGTTTCCTCTCTGAAACCGGAGTCAGGGTGCCGAGAACTATCAGAGGGCCGCGTTGCAAAATCGTTAAAAAATTCTCATTAACGATAAATTCTTTTTACCGGACAGTCCTTAACGTGAAATTGACCCCAAGAAATTGTACTACTTCGCTTTCTACAGAAAGAGCACACAGATATGCAAATGCCATGAGCTTTATAAATTAACTTTTTACGAACCGCCGAATTTTGCAGAACGCGAGACTGTGTTCCAAAGGCAGAGCGCAGAGACAAAGGATGCACTTACGTATGCATCTGTAAACTTTCCTCGTCTTTCTCGTCGTAAAGAAACTCGCCGTTTTTTTCGTTCTCACTCGAGAGGATAGCCGGAAATATAAATCGACTCCGTAAAATTTACAATATGTTTTTAAAACGTGGGGTTCCGAGGAACACGCCAAACCTAACGGGGATAGTTCGTCGAACCGTGTTTCGTTTCGCCATGCACGAAAGTCTGAATGTGAAAGGTTCGCTTCTCTTTCTGTTCGTTCTTTTCTTTCTTTTCTTTCTTTTCTTTTTCACCACGGCGAAGAAAACTGAAACAACGAAAGAAGAAACGGGACGACAAATCGGTATAAAGAAGAGGCGGCGGGTTTTATCGGGGTGTTTGGTATAAGTAGTTGCATAGGGGGTTGGATGCATGCTATTAGTAATAGTGAAGACGTACCCTGTACCAAGTGGCCACCTGCGAGGCGCTCGAAAGGGGTGGAGAAGCGGTGGTATATCCGCGACGCAACACACCGGAGGTGGAGGGTGAAGGTCGGGCCCGAGGGCGCGATTTTTGTATATTTTCGATATTGTCGGTCGATTCGCGTACGGGGGTGCGTTCGAAGAGGCGGGCCCCAACAAGACGATAGCACAGGTGAAGTGGTGGTTGGTGGTGGTTCGGTGGTGGTTCGGTGGTGGCGGGTGTAGTGTATTCGCACGCCCCGTGCAAGTGAGGCAAAAGCAAAAACAACAACAACAACAACAACGCCACAGGTCAGAAAAATATACACGATTAATCGATGGACACTCGCGTGTCGCTGTGCATAATTACTAATTAGTAATAACTATATATACATACTTACATACATACATACATACGTACGTACATACATACTTACATACATATATATATATATATATCCCTCTTTATTTACATATAAAACGTAAAATACACGGTGTTCCAAGTTTTCCCAGACAAACGCTATTAGTACGTTCTGCACTAGTACAAATAAGAAAGAAATTGTAGATATAAATGCATTGTTTTGTAATCAGTGTGATCATTAGGTGGGTGAACGGTATTTCAAAAAATTTACCATTTCTGATAACACGTAGAGGACTTTCACAGTGGTAAGAGATCAAATTTATTGTCTTCAGAAGCTTTCTTCGATCTTTTTTTTGTGTTGACCTATTCATTTTCTTTTTCTTACTCACGTTGACAGAATATACTGAAGGAGTTTGATCAAGGATATCTGGGACACCTTATATATATATATATATATTTGTATATTTAATAAACCAGATCTCATAAAATATAATATACGTATTATATTTTACTCCCATACATGATATACATATATGTATATTATTCGCGTATCCATTGCGTGTATCTTGAAAGTACAATGCGCACAGTATATCTGTGGTACGTGTATGTGTATATATTCGTGTGGTCCTGCCGCGAGAATCCTTCGGAACACGTTCGATGACTATTAACGTTTCCACCGCGCTCCATAAATCCACGGATAGATCGGCCTGAAAAATTCGAACAATACGCTACGCTCGCAAACGGTACATTTTCTCTCTTGGTACGTCGCGAGAAGCGAAGGTAATAGACGGTGGTCGATCGAGTCGAGCATTGGTCCATTAACAAGATAGCCAATTATCAATAAAAGCGAAACTCCGCGTGGAATGCAGGTGAACGTATCCATTGCAGCGATACGTGCACGTTCGCTATGGGAGTACGCGTTTATTCCCGTACGAATAATGCGAATATTCCCCTCCCCCCTCATTTTCGTCTTATGAATATTCGTCATCGAACTCGTTCCGAGAAACAAGGTCTGCTATGGGCTGGTCCGAAGCGGAAGATCGAGCACAGGATGTCCAGGGGGTGGCAAGTGATTCGTTAAGCGGACAAAGTTGGAACGTTAGTCGAAGGTGGGTCTCGACGAGTAACTTTAACGCGTACAGTTTTACACATCGACGAACCAATTGTCTTGGTCTGGGACTGCGACTTTATGCAGCGAACGTTCGCAGCGAGGGAGAGAGAAACGAAAAGACAAACAAAGAGAGACAAGTTTTCCGAGGATAGGTGAAAGATGGAAGTCGCGTAACGAGAGTCGCGTAAAGATGGGAGTTGTCACGCCGCGCCTCCGTCGCGGAAGGCAGGATAGAAAGACTACACGTGTGAAAATTCCTTGCGCGACGTACGAGGAGACGGCCGAGGGAAAAACACGGCTACAAAAATGGACAGAATGCAAGGAGAGAAGAGAAGGTGGGAAGGGAAGAGACACGGTATGAAAGAGCGTGATGGTTTGACACACGAAGCAGAAGAAGCCACACAGAGATCGGTATTTTCTAGCTCCTATTTTGTTTAGGAGTAGCGGCACGTGTTCGTGTCTGTTTCTTGTCAGTGGCGGTGCGGCTAGTAACTTATGTAGTACCTCTTTTGTGCGATCGCGAAATTCTTCGGAGCCGGACATCGCCGCGAAACACAGCGCAGGTACGGCGCCGATTTGCATTTGCCCGGCTGGTGCATCGTTACTCGTTCCCGAGCAACGAATATCTCGATAAATAAAGTGAGACGTTCGAGGGGCGCACGGTAGCGATCCCCTCGAGATCTCTTAATCCTGCGTGTGCTTCGTGACTTTCCGAGGGCTCCGGCTACGACTACCAATGAAAAAAGAGAGAGAAGAGTCAGGAAGCCCGGTCCAGTCTTGCCCGAAGAACTCTCGCTCGAATACACCAAGACGCGACCGTTCGAGAGTCCCCTGCAATTTACCGAGATCAACATACAAAGTAGCAGTCTGCGGTCCGTAACGCAGTGCGTACTTTCTTTTCTTTTCTTCTTTTTTTTTTTTTTTTCAAGAAAAACCACCCGACACCGAGTTCTTGATAGAGCGGGGGAGCTCGCGATCTCACGTACAACCGACGATTCAACGCCGTACGATGCAACGAGCCGCGCTCGATAGAGATCGACGGTAATGGATGGTAAACGCGTTCAACCCCGCGATCATCGACAAGTACAAGGACGATTATGATTTTTAACGGAACGCCAACGGCTCCTGATGACTCGCGATTAATGCCTTGGCGCCATGAGTGGCGAGGATAATGCAATTTGAGACCGTTAATTGACCGATCGACGCGAACGAATCGCAGAAAGCTACACGATATCCGTCGGGGTCCCGACTCTTCCAGTTCGTCTTCAAGGATCTTCGCTAATGGATTCTCGCGTGAGAGAAGTAGTCAGTCACTCGGAAGAGAGAATCGGACAACGCGGAGGCAGAGAATATCGTCTTACCTTGGGCAAGGATGCCAGGCATTGCTGCTTCACGTCCCAGACGAGCTGATCCCTCGGGAACTGAAGACACTTGCTGACGTAAAGTTCCGGGACGTGCACCCTGGCGAGGAGCACTCCCTCCTCCACCGGACCGGCCTCCGCAGTGGCAGCTGCGACTGCAGCCGCATCTTGATTCTGTTGACCTTGAGTTTGGCCTTGAGCCTGGCTGCCTTGCGGACTCGTGGCCTGGCTCGACGTTTGTCCCGTGCCAGCAGCTGACGAATTTTGCTGTTGCTGTTGCTGCTGCTGTTGTTGTTGCTGCTGTTGCGACTGCTGCTGTTGTTGCTGTTGCTTCGGTCCCGCCTCCATTGCGAGGACCTCGCGCTTCTCGAGGATTCCACCTTCACAGGTTCACATCTGAAACAGAAAAAAAAGACTCGAGTTCACTACCTCGTTCTTTACTGCGACCAGTTTTTCTTTTTGCTTCTTTTCCAGCATTAATCGACCCGATTGTGCCGTTACCGTGGGATATCGCGAAATCACCATGTCGTCCGTTTAATCGAAGAGACATCTCAAGGAAGCAGCAAGAGAGGCAGGTAGAAATAAGGAAAAAGCAGATGAAGAAATTAAAACGGCGAGGGTCCGTTCTTTATGACTACATCGAGTAACGGTAAAGGCGGATAAGATTACTGCGATAGAAATAAAGAAACGGCGCCGAGATGCCGCGACGATTTTTTAAACATCGTAAAAGCCTTTTATATCTCGCGATCCGTGGCCGTTGATACTCTGCTCGTTCGCTCGGTCGACTCCGTAACATTTTTGCGGAAATTTCATTTCCTCGATCCTCGACGAAGAATCTTGCGAAGCTCGGCAGAATTCTTTATTAAAGAGATTCGACGGGATACACGCGTCGAATCGATTACGCAGAAAGGATGGGCGTTCGCGTTGCTCGCGCGTTTTCACGCGTTTCTTCGGCATCGACGCGATAACACGGCTGGCCGTTTTACAATTCGACCTTCGATCTCGGGGGTTAACTATCGGTCAGCTAATAACTTACGCGCTAACGAGCAACGCGGCTCGGCCACTTTCACTTCGAACTTTCCAACAAGCATAAACGTCCAGGTATAGCCGTTGCGTGTATCATCGTCAACCTCCCGCGAACAAGATTAACACTCGTGGCTGGCTGTTTCGCCGGTAACCGATCGTTCCACGCGACTGCTATTATTCGATTTGCCAATTTCTCGCGTGCTTGTTTCACGAGTATCAGTTTAGCACCGGTAATTCTTCGAAAGTTACATTATGGTACTAATTAAAAAGATTATAGTAGAAGAATTAGTGGGCCGGTTTAAATGATTTTGATACGGAATAACCGTTATAAATGATCAACATTTTGTTGCTTTCCGATAATCGTTATCGATGACGGAATTATCGGAAACAAAAGAAAAAGATGTTATCATCGATAATGGAAATTCACGATCGAAAAAAATCCCCTCATCGATAATGATTATTGCGGTAAACAAATACGGTTTCCGGCGCTGATACTGGTTATCAATAACCAAACAAACGTTCATCGTTTATCATGGTTATTTGTAATCGGAACATTTAACAGTTAATATTTTTTAATCGTTGAATTCGTTGAAGAACTTCATTAGGATTTAGCGATCCCTGTCTTCTTCCGTTCAAACGACGACAAATTTTCGTAAGAACGGTGGAGTTCCAAGATAGGCGATAGTACGGTGTTTGCGAATTGCAAAGAGAGCGAGCGCAATATGTCAGGTGGTACGGGGGAGAAGTTTGATGGGAAACCGCAGACGCCATTAAACGTAAGCATGTTGCCGGCAGGCTGGGCTGCGTTAAAACTTTAAATAACCCACTGACCGCATCGTATACACAATGCTTACGCTTCGAGGACAATAGCCAACGAAGCCAAGACGAAGTGGAAACGCCGCAAGGTCGCATCCTTCGCGCCCGACCAGAAAAACACTCATCCTTAGGCGTTAATATTCCACTGACGAAGGGATTTTCTTCTTCCAGTCTCCTGGTTCTCCCCCACTCGAAAGTGCCGAGGCTGCGGACAGCCAACGGTACGAAAAAGAACGAATACCTAAGAGGGGGACGTAAATCCGCTTCGTTTCTTGCTAATGTCACGTGATCCTCAGGGTTAATAATTACGTTGATATGGTTTGCAATAAGACAAATGTAAAATATGACGATTTGTTTCTGCAAGAATTATTACGGGGAATAAGAGATGCGAGTACAAAGAGGAAGGAACGAACGTCTTGATCCACGCTATTGTTCACAAGTCATGGGATATTTAAATCGTTACTCTGATTTACAATGACGTTTTCAAGCGCTTAACGACGATTTCGCTAATACGAGATCGATTAACAACGCGTCGAATTTTAAAATTTTAAAACTGCTTTCCTGCAAGAAAAAGAAAAATAAGATAGAAGGGAGAAGAAGAAATAAAAAGAAAGAAATGGAAGATTTGATCTATTTAAACAAGAGTTACGTTTAAGATTGATAGATTAATAAATGGTCCGTGACTTATGAACCCCGGTGTATATTTTAAGAAGACTATACAAAGGCAATACGTTGCTACGATAATTCCTGCTTTCCCACAATACACACAGCTTCTCCCTTTCATTTTTCCCCTCCTCTAGTGATATTTTATTACATATATCGTACGCTGGTCAGAACGATACTGATACGCTACCGCTTTTTCCAACCGGCTAATCGATTATCGCCTCTCGAACGGGCTATCCTCTCGCAGGAGACGCGGTCGAGGAACAAAAGGAACGACGAGATACAAGAAAAATAATAAGAGGGAACACGAAGGGAGACGATGATGAACCGAGGGAGAAGGATCGTACGGATGGACGGACAGCAAACGCATCAATGACAAGCCGTAAATCATAGTTTTACGACCCGTCTTTATGTGGCCCTTATTCGTGGCAGTCATCGGTGGGGAGTGCTTTTGCCATTTTTCTGTCTGGCCACCCTGTGTGCAGCGCATTCAGGGCCGTATCTTCTCTCCGCCAGACGACGAGCCGATCGACCTTTTCTTCCTTCCAATCGACCAAAGAGGATGGAGAAGCGGCACGCGAAATACCGGCGACTTTCGTGACGCTGGGGGCAACAATTAGCGCTCGACGTGTTCGCCATTGAACCGACTATCGGAAGTTTGAACCCATTCGAAGAAGAAGAAGAAAAAGAAGAAGAAGAGGAAGGGGATAAACGCCCATGAAAGGTAAATGGGAGCAGCTGCGAGAACCGAAGCCTTTTGATTTTTCCCTCCAGGCTTTCTATTTAGAGAGTATATCTTTAGAAAAAGAACATTTTTTTCACCTTGATGCTTCGAGCGTTTAAAGGGTATTGGAACGACGCGACGTTCAGAGACAAAAGAGAGAAATTCGTAATACGTCGACTTTAAAGTTCGAACGAACATCGCTCGATCCGCCCCTGCACGCGCGTAAGTGCATATAGCAGGTACCCGCTGCGTGGGCGTCGCTTTACGGGTTTGCTTTTAAGTGGCCGTACCTTAATTTCAGAGTCACCTAACAGTGTCGTGTTTAACGGTGATTCAATGATAATTAAAAAAATCCAAGGTTACCTATGGAACCATATCCGACTACGAAGGGGAGGAACTCCGAAGGACGGCCAGGAGTTAAAGTACGACCATGACATTCTCCTGGTCGCGACCGTGCACCTCCGACTCTCTAACCCCCGACCAGCGTTCCTCCTCTGTGCGATCGCTCGAGAAAATGTTGGATTCTTAACCGTTTAAAAGTCGAATAATCCCGTTGCGCAACAGATTAACTTTACATAACAACAGATTACATGAAAGTAACGCGTTCTAAAAATATTCAGAAGCTAACGTTCTAAACACGACTGATCATAATTACGAGTAGGAATTTTTTTACATTTATTTGTGTAATTTGAAGATGTAAAAATACACGAATAAAGTATATTGTTCTTTACAATATTAAATAGAAGCGATTTTTTATTCGTCCCATTTTTGTTTTAATTGAGTCTATAAAAATATGAGTTTACATAAATAATCGTAGGCTAGCTACAATAAATACAACGTTTTATGAACACCTTTTGTGTATCGTGCGTCGGTAGGTTGACCCTCGTATGGCATCAGTATCCCGTTATCGATAGTTATCCATAATGTTAATGAAGCGCACTTGGATTCTTACGATATACGGGCGGCTTCTAACAAAATTTCTATCGCGTATATTCGTAACACGTACGAATATTTCCACGTAATGTCGACTACGATCTCCCCTATGATCGGTACTCTGATAAACAGGCCGTTTCTAACTTGGAAATTCAAGTCTCGAACATCCGTTGAAATCGAGGAAGGAGTAGTCCCGGCACGACTAGAAAAATCTATCATTTGGTACGTCGATATCTCCAGATGTCACGAGTTTTTATCCCCGCCATGATAGGAATAAGAAAAATCTCGTTAGGATGAGAGAGCTTGGCGAAATACCGCACGAGACACTGGTAAGAGACAAAATATGCAGATCACGGAAAAGCGAGAGTCAAAGTCGAAAGAACAGCTACGACGGAGCTTCTGGTATCTCGTCTCGGAGTCAATCTCGTCGGAGCCAAGCTCCATGGTCATGTGTATGCACGGACGCGGAATAAACGAATTTCTCGGCGCCACGCGTCTTCTCAGATGGCTCGACCCTCCAATCTCCAAATTTCTATTCTACTAGAGAAGGGTTCCACAGCTACGTTCTTTGAATATCCTGGCAGCTGCGGTTTGTGGATAATGCTGGAAAAGCGTAAGACCTGCTTTCGTTGCCTTTCTGAAAATCTGAAGAATGGAACGACGAGCGGGTTTAATTATATTTTCCAACGTCAAAAAGTACCTCAGGAGATCGAGTAAAATAATAACAAATTCTTGCATTCGTGATTTCTCGTTTTAATACGTCAAATCTTCCTAGCGTGTTATATAGATCTATCTTGTTTGTTAAAACGGAAACAAGATTGAAATACGAAAATTCGAGGATCGCAGCGCAATTAAATTCATGCATTTTTATAGAATAACTTGGGGAAATATTTTTGACGAACGTGAATCGAAAAGGCTATCTGATGAAATATAGAAGCAGTGGAGTGTACAGAAAAATATGCAATTCGAGGTTTTATTATACGTATAAACTACATAAAGATCTGAATAATTTGATCAATTTGTAGCAACAAAACTGAATTTAATTAAAACGTACGAATAACGACGGCCCCTCTTATATTCGATAATTAATTAATATTAATCGAAGTTCGGTTTTTTCCGTAACTACATCCATTACCTAATTGATTTGTGGTACATATTTCTACTATATTGAACATATATTTACATATGACCAAAGTGTATATATACACATATTAATGACCCATTAACAAATACAAACAGCGTTTGTTAGCTTGCTATGAATTTAGAAGACTCTACATTTAAATTACCTATTAACAGATATACCAGTCATATGCTTCACTGTTTACTATATATGATATGTGTATTACTATCTTTAGCATTTACCATCTAAATATCGCTGCTTACACATTTTATTTATTTTATACATTTTCGTATTTTTAAGTTCTCTATAAACGCATAAACATTCACGTCCTACGTATATGTATAACTATTAGCGTTAGAATTTATCTCATATTTGGTAGTGTCCTAACATACGAACGAAGGCGTAGCTATGTATCTACGACGATTATAAAGAACAAAATCACTGCAGTTCGACTTGGTCGGAAATTCTCAGTTAAAATGCATGTTGGTAAATGTTCGGATACTTTCGAACGGTAGTGTATATCCGGAGAACGATAATGATGACATATGCTGCGTGTACGTAACATCACTGGCTGGGTTGCAATTACCGACGTGTATAAAACATTACGCTCGTAGACCAGCCAGCGTTGCATTGTTCCAAGCGTTTTGTTGTTCGTCCCAGTTGTATCGATCGTGCCAGATGTAAATCATTCTCTATAATTACGGAAACAATGAAGCAACCGATAGCGTAACCGCTCGACGCGGCTCGAAATACCAAAGGATCGGTCTACCAAGGATGACGTTGCTCTGTACGTAAATTACTTTCATGTACTCTTTATTGGTTATTGAATTATGTCCCATCAAAGATAAGCAAGCGTTCGGATACTTCCGAACGGCAATATATTTGTCATAGACTTATCAGAAAACTCTTTAAAAAGTTTTGTACAACATATTAAATAACAATAAAAATAGAATCTACGTAACAACCTACGCATAATAGAGATACTATCATAGACGTACATCATCGTACGAGAAACGATAATTTTGCGCAAATGGTCACTGGTACGAATCTTTTTAAACGTACGATAGAAAAAGGAAACCCACGAACTTGATGATAAATTCCCGTATTTACCATAAATACGAAAACGTCTCGAGAAAAGCAAAGAGACAGTAAGAGAGAGAGAGAGAGAAAGAATAATAACGGCGACAGTATAATAAAAAGTCTTTGCAATAAATGTTCGAATATTCTCACAGGCGATGATAGACGAAGGTTGGAAATCGAATTTGTGAATGTACTCTGGATAGAACTTACGCAGCACCCTAATATAATTCGACAGGGAGTCCGCGTTTCCCCTCGAACCGATATACCGATAAAAATTGCTCGCGAAACAGGATCAAGCGGTGCCGTCCGATCCCCTCGATCGTTCAATCAAACAATTACCAGCTGGTTCCCGCGTTCATCGCGTTCGATCAGCGTCGGCTATCAAAATGATTTCGCTGATGAAAACGGACCGGCCCGCTTCCGGCGAACCAGAGAAAAATAAAACAGGAGGCGTCGTGTCAGTACGGGAATGGATGCAAGGTACACAAGGTATATAAAGAGGAAGTTCCCTCGGTGAAGAGCCGCAAAGACAGACAGACAGAGAGAGAGAGAGAGAGAGAGAGGGAGGAAGAGAGTCTTGATACGACGACGACGAGTGTAACACACGTGTAACGATCGCCGACGTCGTGTGAACGCCGAGGGGTGACACCAGAAGGGAAGAACGTTCGAAGCAAAAAAGAAGCTCCGCATCGTTGGCGACGACGTTACGAAAGGGGGGCGGGCGGAAGAATAACACGTACCACCCTATCCCTGGGTGCCGCCTTTCGTTTCGGACCGCCGGCAACTTTCCTTCAAGGGAGCGCATCAGCCCTTCAGGGAACTCGTCGTTTCGGGCTGTTCCTTCGGTTAGATGCACATGACTTTTCGAAAGCTTCCTCGTCCCGAGTCGCCTCCAAGCATCGAACTTGTCTCTTCGTGGAACCCGCGACACAATGATCTTCGATAAACCGACGCTCCACCGAGAATAAAGTTCGATTCGTTTTGCGATCGAATTTTGGGAACTTTGACGAGAGAACGTTTTTAGTTCGACTCCATACTTCTTTAACTTGTTAACCGGTTGGAGGCTGTTCGCGAAAGATGGTTCTTGTTACTTCAACGCGAGTATCGATGTACGCTGAAGTTCTTAAGCGTTTGGATATTTCTATGTTGTTACAAATACATGGAATGTATGTCGAGTAAAATTCCTTAGACTAATTGTAGTTTCTGCTCTTATCCGAGGCAATCGTACACGATTAGTGAATGTCTATGTAAACGACGGTCCGTATAAATGAAAGAGCGACGAATGAAATAGGACGAAGGATAATCGTGGAGATTAATAGTTTATACGAACTGTTAATCGCGATTAATTGTAGGAATAATATTCAAAAGCTGTTGTCATCTCGACGAATCGTGTATTTAATTTTAATGTACTGTTTAGAAGATTGTAAATAAACAATTTACATTTCATACGGTACATATCCGTTGATTCCGCGAAAAGATCGTAAGCGTCGTTTTTGATTATTTTCTTCTCGTTAGTTCGTATATTTTAACAACATTCATCCATTGTTAATACACGTATTTATAAATATCAGTACAGAGTACAGCAACTCTTGAAAACTACTCTTGTCCCCGATGAAATTGCACAAACATGTTCGACAGCATCCAAGCAATAATACCTATATGCCAGATCGCGGACCATGAAAATTAAAGTAACAGGAGAACGCAAAATGGGGTCAGGTGTGTAGCACTTTCAATATATCACTGCCACGATAAAAGAGACAATATCGGTTAAAAGGATTGGTTTTTCGACCTGTGAGATGTTACAGGATCGAACGCCATCGGTAGACCGCGAAACGATTTCTATAGAAGCTACGTAACGAGTGGTGGTGAAGCACAGGGGTGCGAAGAATAGCGCTAAATAATCGAATCAGACCTTTCGAAAGGTTAAAGGGGAGGCAAGGTCGAAAGTCGAAGGTCGGCAAGTATCGGGAGTCGACAAGATCGCGCGACGTCCATTCACAAAATTTATAAATAGCCGTTTCTCTAACGGTCGGGATATCGAGACGACGAGCAATCTATTCTCCGCTGGCGGTAAGCTCGTACTGCGCAATATTCGTTTCCCTCTCGTAACGGGGCGAACTCGTGGGACACTGGTAACCGGACGACGCGTCGCAGCATTAAATGGAGAAATGTAGAGCTCGTTACTCGCTATCGGGGCGCGTTACGGACGCGTTAATACACGTTGAACACGCAGCCAGATCCGATAAACGTATTCGTGCAACATCGTGGCCCACATTCCGCGAAAGAAGCTAACAAACGCGTATAACATGAACGGTTAGATCGTGACAAGCTTGGTCTTCGGCGAGGAATGCGGAGTTTCTCGAGTTCTCCGAGTTTCGCATCGATCCCCTTATTCAGAGTTACTTGGAGAGTCCGATAGAAAAGGAGAACGCGGTTTCGCGATTTCAAGTTTCCCAAGGGAGACGCACGTGCGGTATTTCGCGGCAATGATCTTCGAGGTCGATGAGAAATAGCGGAAATTCTCCGACCGAGGAATTCCGATGGAAGTTACGTGCGCGACAATAGCCATAAGCGAAGCGGGATCGCGGAAAGTTCGTCGTCCTCGGTCGTGCAGCCATTCTCCTTCGTAACTGCGTACAACGAGTGCGACGCTTTCCAAACAAATAAATCTGCAGGCCGAAAGCGTGAGAGGGTAGGGTGTGGAAGGGTGGCCCGAGAGGGCGGGTTGCCGGTGCACCCTCTTGGTTCAAAACAAGTCACGAGAGAGCGGGCGCGAATAAAAGGAGGCGGAGGAATGGTGCGAGAATGCGAAAAGGGAGAGGCGAGAAAGTAGCGAAGGTTTGGGAAAACAGGGTGGCGATGGAAACGACGGGAGGAGCAACGGTACTCGATCGCGCAACGCTGGGAAAGCACGTGCCGGTGAACGCGAACGTCGCTGCTTGCCGACACTTACCCCACGTTCAACGACCCCTGGGCTGTAAGAGCGCGAACGACGATAAACCCCGTGGTCTGGCCGGCGGGTTATCGCACCGTCTCACCAGCGGTGCCGGCCGTTGCCGAAAACAAGACCGGAAACTGCCCGCTCCCCCATCCCCTGCTGCCGATCGACGTTCGGTGTCGTTCCGTGTTCTCGTGCCCGGCGAACGTTCGTACGCGCGTTGCCGCTACTATTCGGGGTTGCCCGCAGCAAGATGCACTAGCAAGATGGCGGCCAGCCGATGACGATGGTGGTCCTCTCCTCCCGAAAGAATCCTCTAGGAGGGAGGTGGTCGAAGGGTAGCGGAAGCGGCGGTTCGCGTCCGTGCGACTGGTTCGCGGCCAGACGAGCGATTTCGCTGGCGAAAAGCGCATCGGCGGCGCGAATAGGAGGACCGGCAGCTCCGAAGCGAGATCCAGCCAGCGTGGAGTGCATCGCGCGACTGTCAGCCCGCGGGCGGGGACGGGGGTGGCGCGTATTCCGGCGAGCCAGGTGGCGCCAGCGCAGCCAGCCGGTTTTCAGGATGTTCCAGGGGTAGTTGGGAACCCTGGTGGTGGATGTTCGTCGCTTGGCAACCACGAGAGATCGACCGAGTGTGCTAACCGCCCTTCGCCCTCCCGCCATCGCCTCTCGCGCTACCACTGCTCTATCCGCTCTCGCTAGCTTGCTCTCGCTAACTTGCTCTCACCTCCCTCTTTCTCTTTCTTCGTCTCTCCGTCTCTCGCCCCATCCCTTCGTATTGCAGTCTCCTCATCCCATCTTGTTTCTCCGTCTCTCTTCTTTACGTACACACGCTCGGCCACCACCCTCTCGCGATCTTTCCCAGCAATGGGAATGATACCCCTACGGCGGTTACCGATGCTCTTGCCGAAACTATCCGTTTTTCTCCTCTATTTACGAACCAGCTACCGTCCAGTGTGCCTTCGATTCCGAGGCGATACCTCGGCGAACCTATGGAACCAGTCCGATTAGTTCCGCTATCGCTCGTTTACCAAAAACTCTAAGAAGACGATGCTTCGATTCGAGAAATCATCAGCCGATCGAGGGAATACTTTTTTCTTCGAACCTCTAAACGCGATACGACCGTAAATTTTCCAACGACGATTAAATCGTTTCTCCGACGGTTGCGATGTTACGTTACCGCGAACCGCCTCTCGCCGTTTTTGTATCGAGACCTTCGTCGAAAAACGATTAGTGGACGCGTACCGTCTAGAGTGGAGAGAGCATCGGGGACGCAAGGGGGATCTATCACGGTGATAGATGGGAACTCGAAGATTTATGAGTGGGAGAACAACGGGCTGCCCGGCTAATGAATGATGATCGTCGATTCGGAAAGAACGAACCGATGCCCGTGGATAGATCGCAATCGCGAGCCAACGTTTTTCTCGTTTTCCCTTTCGTTCGTAATCTCACGGACACTTTTGCCGCGTTTCCATCATCGACTCGCGGTAATAAGTTCCAACGGTATTTAAATCGCCATTGGATCTTTTAGCTTTGCGCCTCGAGTTGCCGCGATCTAATTAATTCCGCGGTCTGTTTCCGTTTAACGGAAGATCGTCGAGAAAGATTATCTTTCGCTTCGGAGTGTCGGCCAAGTTTTTGCTGACTTCGTTTCTTCGAGATTCTCCCTAATTACTGCTTTTCCACGGCCAAGTCGTCGAAAGTGGTCGTCACTAAGGAAACTTTGGAAATCGAATTTTTTGTCGTTTTCGGTGAACGATCGAGCTACGAGAGTTCCGAACTTAGACGAGCACTCGACCGTCGTCGTTCTCGAAATTTTTGTCCGATACGCGTCCTTGTTAAGGGAAAATTATTAGCGACAGATGCAAGGCAGTGTTCTAAGTATTGTCGATTGTTGCCTCTTCTCGATTCGATCGCTTTTACGCTACTATATCGGAGATGAGAGTCAGACAGAGAGTCAGAAAGAAAGATTGGAGCTCCTCGTTTCGTACGAACAGCGTTACCAGCAAACAATAGATCGATCAGAAATTTGGATATAAAACAATAGTATTGAGTTGGCAACTAAGCGATTGCGGACTTTGTTATTGTTATTAAAAATTTTGTTATTACGACCTAATAGCAAAATCCGCAATCATTTAGTTGCCAACCCAATAGAAGAATAGCGAAGAATAGTAGAATACGAGGTACGAAAACACGCGGTAATTTTACGAAAAGGGATAATTCTAACAGAGTCGATGCTCGCGTTGTGTACCGAAAAACCAAAAGCACGACATCCATCGATCATCGTGGAAGCTGAAAATTCATTCTGATTTATCGTTAGTCACGTTTGGCATCGTTTTCATCGAAAAGTCTTGGCCAGTTAATTAAAATATTAAAATAATTATAAAGTATACAAAGAAATTTTATTTCCTCCATTTTCAGCTTAAAGGATCCTGTTTCAAGGGTTCAGATAATTTGAAATTGCGAGAATAACTTCGGACCCATTAACGAGGGACGAAATACGTCTGCTAACGAAGATCCCGAACTAAGAACTTTTCGGTGTTCCTCGTTAAACATTAATTAAGGACTGATTGACCTGATTAGCTTCTCGTCAGATATTCCCTTCGTGGTTAAATGTCATAATGAACTGCTTCTTTCATCGATCCATCCTCCGACAATAGCGATCATCCATGCGAGAACCTCGTGTTTTCTTCTACCTACGAACTCTCGTCGTCGCTCTTTTCGATTTCCAGAACACTGAGCTTTCTATATTTTCTGCGTAGGACGAACAACCAGTCCTTCGATCGTTCGAGAGGCGATCCCATTTCTTCTTAGAAATCGTTTCTCACCTTTTATAGCAGAAAATCCATCAGAATCGAGCGGCTACCTTAAAAGTCGTCACAACGTGATTCGTCATCGTGTTGTTCTATGACCAAGGAGAGAACAATTTGCAATGTCTCAAGGATCGAGTTTTCACTATCCGCGCCATTCGCTATTGTCACTCTATTTGCAGGGCAAACTGCAATTAGACAGCGTTTAATGGATTTCAGGGACGAATAATAGAAATAATTCCGACAGGTTGGAATCCTGACGATTAGGAGAGTACTGTGACTCGCGAAACACTTGGGCAGTCGAACAGTATAGGCAACTTGCACGCGTATATCATGTGCGTTATATACAACGCTCAAAAATATTTTTATTGTAACGTTAAATGCGAGGATTCTTCGTCCATCTAAGATCATACAATTTCTATTCACCTTAATTTTTAAGATTTCGCACGACGTACTGCTTCTTCTTTTAACGACTTGCTAATAATATCTCGAGTTTATCTCATTCTCCGCAGATGCGCAACTCTTATTTAACGAGGGTATACATTTTCAGATTTGTTTCAAGGGTCAATTTTGTCCGAGTACGTTGTGTCCGAAGAATGTTTCGTACAACACACGCGATATTCATAAAACGTTTCCGTAAATGTTCAAATACCATGGCGAACCGCTGCAAGATGAATTCTTGATGCAACCTTGAACTATGTCCAGCGGGCACAGAACTCGCAATTTTGCCCTGAGCAAGATGTTGGCGCGAAAACAGGAGCAGGTTTTCCAAAATGCCGTGAGGGAAAAGTCGTGACATGTGTCCGTGAGAGCCGACACGTTGTAACTCAACGACGGGAAGAAGCATTCGGAGCGGTTTATCCATTCTGCCTGGATAAAACGCATAAATATGCAAATATCAGTCCGCGTACCATTTAGCGGAGCCACCGGAGTGGATTTCATTTAGCCCTCGCCCCAGTCCACCAGCGAGGAATAATAGTTTCCCTATGGCCCTGGCTGCACGCAGTCGCTTTCTTCCTACTCATCCATCAAACTTTTCCAGTCTCCGTGCTCTGGCCCGCGATTATAAATTCATTGGCCCGTTACGTCACACTCGCGTTTTATCGATAAACGAAACGAGTTTTCCACAACATGGTTACACGTGGTTCCACGGTACCAAGTTACACGCCTGTCCAGACCGTAAATCGATTCTTCAATAAGATAGCGTACGATCGAGTCGATTAAAATCGCGTCTACGTCGGTCAACTTTTGATTCGCCGAACGAGTCGATCGACTTCAAGTCGTTGTTAAACTAAAAGGTTTTCTATTAAGATTTCGTTGTTTGACATTTTATCGTTCGATATAGAGTAGTTCGCGAAGCTATTCCAACAGTTCTACAAACTTTTCATGAATATATCGAGTTTCACCGATACTGTAACGAGACACGACTGTTATTGATCACATTGATAGAATCATTGATAGAAACTAATCTGAGAATTGTATGTAGAAATTACAAGATATTTAGTACGAGTATAACGTATTTCCTTATATATTTATTATTTCGTATTGTATTCATCGATCATCGATTATATCGATAAACGTCAGTATCCTTGCGTTAGTTTTTCTTGAAAATTCATATATCGTTGAAGAGGCGTGTTGAAGCATGGCGCGTGAGGGACATACATAAACAATGGCCACTTTTTGACCTGCGAACCCAATCGGGCTTGTAGTAGGAGAAGGGAAAGTCAGTCACTGTGCGTTAATCGATCAATCAGCATTATATTTATCCAGGTAATCCACTTCGGTTTTTTGTCAAGTTATTTTAATTTTAAATACTTTATCGCGAGCCAGAATTGTTTCCCAACCCATTCACGACCCAGCCTTTTTTTAGACTTTGAGAGAAAATGCTTGTTACCAATTATTAATAATAGAAGCATAACTTTTCTCGTACGTTTATAACGCGCACGTAATGCACTAAAACTTGAAGCTGATTTCGTCGCGAACAAATACACTTATCGTTTAATAATTCGTAATATTATAATAATAATACACTTGTTACGCGGCTAACATATTTCGGCCATATAATTAATCTAATTTATTCAACACGAACGAATATAAAATTGTAAATTATCTCGCGTTAATAATTGAATAAATTAATAATTCGCAAACTACGATGTCGCGTACGCGTATTAATCTGCACGTAATGAAACAATAAATAAATTAATGAATGATCAGTTTTATTCATAGAAGGGTTAACGAGCAATCAAATCCAACGATTTTTCTTCCTCGTAATTTCTCCCTCCTATCGTTTCATGAATAAATTTTATTTTAATTCTCCGTACCATTCGTTCACCGCTATCGTCCAATCCAGCCAAAAAGGAAAGAAAGAAGGAAGCTAAAGAGAAATTCGACGACACTGGTAGATTCGCTCTACGGAGGATCGAAGAGGGTGCGCGATAATAGGCGTCTATTTGTCGGTCGCTTCGCCTTCGATATGTCGAGGCTTTCAAACGACCTCGTATTCTCGGATGCAAAGTACTCGCGGAAAACGACTGTAGGAGAACTGGATGCAATCGAACGGGGATAAACAAGTCGACGAGGGGACCGAGCAGATCCACGTTATGAGAACGCGATCACAACGAACTCTCGATGCGAAGAAGAAAGAGAAGCAAAAGAACGTCCGACCGAGAAGAGGGAAAAGACGAATAGCATCGTTGATCCTGGATCGACGAGCCGCTTGTACAATTTCACGGAACGTGTACATTTTTATCGGAACAAAGGATCGAGCGGGATGTTGCGAGCACGCGTTGCTCGTTAGTCCGCGAAAGACGATACTTCTGATTCCGAGGAAGGTCGGCAGAGTGGCTGAAGGAAGGGAGGGTCGTAGTGGCACCCTTCGTGTACCAAGAGTGGCACACGCCGGGGGTGAGAAACGGCAAAGCCACGGGCCGCGTCACGCGAGTCCTTTTGTCGAGAAGCGCAGGGGTTGAGATTCTTTCGCCTTCGAGTGCCTTCGACCCCTTCAGCCACGCAAGGAATTACAAGCCAGGACCCTCGTCGGAAAGGGAACCGCGCGAGGATTCCTTCTAGAAAGCGTACGCTGCAATTGGCGTAGCGCGTGCGCCGTAACGTGCCTTCTCCTGCTGTTTTGTACGCGTAATCTTCCGAATATGTTAGAGAGCTTGACGTGTATGGTAGAATGATAGCGATATGGCAATGTCGCGGAATAAAAGCTGGATCGCCAATCGGAGGGCTGCTAACGAAAACTACCCTTGTACGTATTTGTCTTTCTCCAGACAAGCAAACGAATGTGTGTTCCGATATGCACGCAATTAGCTTTAGCTTTTTTTAGTTTTATATATAAAAATAAGCATTTAATATATTATATAATTTCTATGAGCGTACTGCGGAAGAATCGTATACAACGCAATTACGAAGTTGCGCACCTCGTGACGAAAGTTTTGGTAGAACTGAGAATTTTCATTTGATGTTCATTTTTTATAAACGATCGATACGTACGATCTGTTATTTCAATTTTATTCCAAAGTTTCGCTGGAGATATCGAAAGTTGTATTACTCGTCGAGACAGCAGCGAGATTGAGAATTCGGATCGCAATAGGCAACTGTTTTCTCGACAATTTGTCGATAGAGGGTACATTAGCGAGTAGAAAGGAGGGAATCGGTCTGACGAAGAATCTGTCTATCGCTAATGCGCGCTTATCGAGAAATTTACTTCGGCGGTAGATCGCAGGGGAACGAAAAGCTCACTAAATCCCGCGATCTCGTACAAAGCGCAATATCTGTCCGCCTGGTTCGTGCTCGGCAGTGCTGAAATATTGCCAGCACGCGCGATCCCATCTTCGAACAGGACCAGACTGCTACCTCCGATCGACCTCGCTGCAAACGCAGCACGAACGAAAAGTCGATGTTTCGAAGTGTCAGAAATGGCCGTCGGTTCTTCTATAATTAGCTTTTCAACGTCCAGCTATGCACGCTTCGTTCGTAACTATTAAAAAACTTACAGAAAGTCAGTTACTGTCTGAAAATTATTAACACCTTTAAGGATTATTATCTCGTTTGAAACTTTTCATCAAGATAGATAAAGATTATGGAGTTTTAAACGGATAAAAGATATTTAGTTTTACAATAAAAAGTTTATCTTCACGATAGCGAGGTCAAATCTTTTATCGTTTATCGATGAGATATAAGCGACTTAGAGAGACAACGTGTAACGATGTAACGCTCAACTTATCGTGTTCATCTTCTAACTTCTACAAATGTCCAGCTGAAAATCATCGTGACGTAAACGAAGATTCTGAAGATTTCAACTTAGTCACGAGTTTCCACTTTTACAAGTAGCGTTTCCTAATTGATTAAGTTGTAACTTTACTCTCTGCCGTGGTAAATTTTCTCGATTCGAAAGGACTGCGCGAACCGAATGACCTTGCTCCGTTGGCCGATACTAGGAAAACACCAAGGACCTAGTGAACTCTAGTGCTTACCTCGGTAGAATCGAGTAAACGCGTCGCGTTAGCTTTCATAACAATGCTGCATTAACGCGAGCGTTGCGAATGCGCGAGGAGAAAACCGGTGCTGCGAGACTGGAGCTTTCATCGATCCCGATACACACCGCTGGAAGCTCGTAAACAAGCAGCAGGCTTGCGTCAAGATGGGCGAGGCGTGGTGCTCACGGTTGCACGTTGCTTCGACGATTTAACGTCCGATTCCTTCGGGAGCGAAGCAACCGTACGTTACGTGCGTTCGCGCACTCCAGAAAGAAGCACACAGAGATACAGCGGTTCGCGAAAGTACTCGAACATCTGTAGAAGCTTTTACGAACATGTTACGTACGTTATAACGAAACGCTTTGAAATTTCATTAGCACTGTAACGAGACACGGCTATTGTAACTACACTTGTTAAATCTGAAATTGTATATGCTAACCCCTTGCACTGCTATGTCGAGTGTGACTCGACATCAGTTTTTATCTCAGGAGCTCCTTTGTCGAGTCCCTCTCGACGTTCTTTCAGTCGCTTTTTTTGTGAAACGTGCGACCAAGAAAACCAGGATTGCATCCTGGAAATTGTTTCAAGACATATCATACACTTAAAAACTACAAAATACAACGACAGTGTGAATAAAATTGGTATATAAGTGAATTTGTTTCTTCCTTTATTTATTTAAATTGTCTTATTTTTTGGTTAAAGTAAATTTCAAATAAAACACTTGAAAGCACTGGGAGTTGCTGGTAACGAAATTGAAATAAAATTCGCAGTGCAAAGGGTTAATATTGAAAATGAACAACTGACTGTACAAAAGCTTCGTCATCTTTTCGAAATATACGTTTACTCTACATACGTATCTTGAAGCTTCAATTACAGCCAAGCCATAAGTATTCGAATGTATTATGTTGAGGTTCAGGTTGACTGATTGAAGAACGAGTGGATGAATTTGTAATAGAAAAGTATTTTGAAATAATTAAAGGTATAAATATAAGTATAATGTATAAGTTTATGCTGATTCAGATCCTCACTCTCATAGTGTTACAATACCAATAGAATCGATAGGAAGCGCGTTCATATATTTACAGCAAAAGGAAATTACCAAAAAAGTTTAAAAGCTTATAGCTTTGGCTAGAGGCTACAGGCAACATTTATAGAAATCTGTTTATTAGTTCCTTTGTTCCTAGACCTTGCAACCCAAAACATAATGTATATTCAAGGGAACAATAATATGCACCGCTCCTTATTTAGAATATTTCTGCGTAATAGCAGTCTCCAGGTCACGGATATACATAAATAGAGATGTAGAATGTTTCTTGAAGTAGTTACTTCGACATATTATCTTACCTTTATAGAAGATGCGACGCATGAACAGGAAAGGGAACCGATCGATCCGCTAGAATTTTGCGTTACAAGATACACAAGATAAGTTTGCATTCAGCGTAATAACCTAAGAATATGTAAATTTGTATTTACGAGTTACAAGACGAATATGATTAGTTATCTAAAATCGTACAATCTCCATCTACCTTGATCTAAGATTTCGAACGAGGTGATAATTCTTACTTTTATATAACACGATATATACATAGAGATTTTCCGTGATAAATGTTCGAATACTTTCACGAGCCACTGTAGGTGTACAAAGAAGGAGAAAGAGAGGGAAAGGTCGCCTTTATACGGAGGCAGGCATGCACGTCGTGAGATTGCTCGCCGAGCTTTCGAAGGTAGCCGAGCGCGTGCACGAGCGACGACCTTCGCGCTTAATTTTTCATCGTCCTCGACGAACGGCGTTCATCGCGTAGCGTCGTCGCGAGCACACGAATCGAGAGCAACTCGATTCCGAGAGATGCCATTGGCGCGAACGAGCGTCGCATGAATGGGACAAACGAGACTGCGTTTCATAATAAAGACACGGTAATGAAAGACTCGACGATGCCATGGCCATCGTTGCAGCTGTTAGCGGTTGACGAGGATAAACCGTATCTAAGCGATGTCTGCCGATCTCTTTCTATATTTCTACGGCGTTGAGAAACCGTTTTAAAGAAGGAAGAGTTCAAGGTCTCTCTGCTCAGAATACCAGAATACCGTAGGTTTTGTACATGTTCCACAGGATGCACCCAAATCGATCGGAACCAATTTGCTTCCTTTTTTATCTGACGAACGACGGAGAGGAGGAAAGTAGGCGCAAGGTCCTTCCAGATTAGATCGAGCTCAATTTAGTTGCCTCTGGAGGTTTGACCTCGATTTCCAGCCGTCACAGAGACGCCCTCCGGCTTTCAATTCGCGCAGGATGTGACACTCTCGTACTCGATCCCCTTTGCTCGGCTAAACGGGAACCATTTACCATCGAGGGCATCGTAACTCCCTTCCTTTCTGTTTTTTCAACCACCTACGCTCCATATCCGATGACGATATTATTTTTAGAGGCAATCGCCTCCTACGAAGACAGACCATTTTTGCAATCGTGCGCGATCAAACGAGTCGCTTCCTTCGAAGCTCGGTTCGTTCGCACGATACCTCCACCGTGATCTCTCCTGGTGCTCCCTTCGTGTTCACTTCGTGTTCGTTGTGCGTTGGCCATCTCGAGGAAGGGTAACGATTGCCGGGTATCGATCGGCGTATCGCGAAGCGCCCAGTCGCTGACTTAATTAAGACGTTAATGGAGACAGGGCCGAAGAATCAAAGCGAATTTCACGCTTCCCCTTTCGATCCGTCGACCAGCCCATTAATTTGCCGAGGCAAAGGACGACGTGCCCCGGGAGCCGAGGTTCAGCCGGAGCATACTCGTAGATCCGACGTATATTTGACGTTTGATCGATTGATCGCGAGACCTCCGCCCACGCCGGCAAACCCTTGAATTTTCTCCGCGGCAGCCTATCATCGAACCGTCCTTCTGCGTTTATAGCTCCATCACGAGACTTTTTTCTCGCCCTGGCGAACCCCTCCGTCTTGACATCTTCGTACACGGCTTTCATACATCGAAACACCTCGTTTCATCTTTCATCGTATTTTTCTTTAGCGTTATTAAACTAGTTCGAAGCGAGGGTACGCATCGAGGAACAAAATAAAAGAAGCTACTCGCACGGTACAGTATCAACTCGATAGGGTAGTTTAACCCTATTTTTATTGAAACGTCGCTGGTAGTATCATCGTTAGAAGTTTCTCCATCAGTTTAAACGACCCTTCTTATTTTTACGACTAAGAAATCGAAGAATCCCATGGTAAATAGTTTCGTCGATTAACGATATAGACGGTTCTACAAGGAATTTTAGCGCACGAAACAGCCAAAGTAAAACGCTCCTTGCGATATTCAGAAGATGAAAGAAATTTTTCTTTAAGTTCGATTTCCCTAGGTATATTTATAAAAATATAAAATTGCGTATAACGGTATATGGCATATACCGTGCAAATGCTATGTGACATTTGCATACAGGTTATAGTAATTTTGCATTGGTATAGTAATTACCTTCGTTGGGATCACGCTCGCGAAATTAGGATACAAAGAGGCGATTCTCCCACGATACGGTCGATTCTCCGGATCCCTCTTCGTGGAACCGTCCGTTCCAGAATGGTGATTACGAAATCTTCTCTTCCGCCGTTTTAATGCACCGTTTACCACTTATAATTAATTTGATCTCGTACGATCTGAACCTCTGTAACGCGTTAACAGATTACTCGGAGAATTCAGTGAGAGCGTCCATGTATCTTACGTGGGACAGTGAATGGGAGCGGAGAGCAACGAACGAAAGAACGAGACGAGACCGAGGAGAAAAGTTATCGTACTCGAGCGTATATCTTTGCAGCGGAGAACTTTCATCGTTCGTGTGCCAGAGACAAACTTTTCCCTTTCCAAGAGACAATGCCGAGGATCTCGTCGGTCGATCGTAATTCACGACGCGGTTGTCGCACACTTTTGCCAGACTCTCTCGCCGGAGAGTCTGGCGGCCGGGCCGAGGGAGACAGGAAGCGGCGCGAGACAGGAAGGATATCCTGCGAGAAAAGAGCAAAGAAACTAACGTAAGAAGACGTAACGTCGTGGTAACAATCGTGGTAGGCAGTGGTGAACGAACGAAGAAAAAGATTTCGTACATCGAGATAAAAAATTGTAACGATTAACTGAATCTTTGGATTCGGAGCTTTCGCGATAAATTAGATGACACATTTGCGACAAATCGAAGTTATTATCCCGTAAAATCCAGGTTCGTTTCGTTTCATTTAAATGGCTGCGACGGAAGTTACAAAGTAATTGTGAACTTAGTCGGACGTAAACGTTGCTACGATTTATCTCTATTTTGTGTTTCTATCCGACGATAGAAATTAATAAAATTTATACATATACATAGTCCTTAATCGAGACATCGTAAACTTGCTTTTCCTGTTCATGGTAGTGACACGTAGTAATTGGTCAGTTATTTTATTATCAACCTTGTTCCTGTTACGTAAGAGGATTTATCGGTGGCAGCGAGTTATAAAATTTCATCTAAGGGGCACAGGTCGTGCGTTTCGACCACTGTCGGAACGATCTAACTTTAGAATCGGTCTAGTCACCTACTACCTACACCTTTCCACCTACTACATCTCGCTGTTATCTGGCGAAGCCGGACCGAAGGTAGGCAACCGGCATTGTTAACGTCCTCCACGAGCGGAGGTGGAGGCTTCGCGTAGGGGGACGCCTTCCGTTTCAGCGCGAATCCCCGTATCGCGATATCCGAGCTGGAAAAGGCGCGAGAAATCGCTAAACTTTCGATTTCTCGACGTCAGACGCCACGAATATCGTCGACCGATGGAAACGTGCCGCGTTTACGAGCAACCGTGTATAGAGACGAACGTTTGCTCCACGCGGAGATTAGCGTTCACGGGCAACAATTACTACCTACGTAATGGTTCGTGATAACGCGGTATAACGTGCTGGTTCTCGACGCGCGAGTTCTGTTACACACCTTCTTCAAACAATGCTTCGAAATTATAGCCAACTCTCTGCCCTAGCACCAGGGAATTTGAGCCAAAGTGCACAACGTTGGGGCGTTCGATGACGTTTACGAGCCTCCTGTCTGTGCAACGAGATTTTTTTGTACGTGGGCGCTAAACTGTGGGAAAGAATGTTGAATTAAGGAGATAGGATCTTCGTGGATCAACCTTGTCAGCGATATCGTCGTAAATGTAGCAGGTTACGGCTTCGTGTTGGCTAAACAGGGTGTAAATGTGAACGCGAGAGAAAACAATCTGTTGAAAATTTTTTCGCATTGGCATCGGCGGCGTGTTTCTTAATAATAACGTAAATGGGTTACTCCAACACGAGCTTTCATTCTTCAAAATACAAACAACGCGCCTCGCATCGTTGAAAAATCGATCGCAACGCGACGATTTTTACGACAAGATACTCCAACGATACCAACTTTCCGTAGAACAATCTATATTTTCATAATACGATTCCACGAAAAGAATTTCTCGATACAGAGCACGTTATATTTCGCCAAAAGTGATTTTGCCAAGCACGTACCAAGATCAATAAGCTACCAACGTCCAACTTTCTCTTATCGAATTTCCGAAATCTCAGGCAGTCTGCTTCGTCCAGTCCCTTCAACGCACATCCCAAAACTTCATGGAACTTCAACTCGTACCAAATAACCTAAAGAAACTCCGGGACGATAAACGAAACGATATTAAATGGCGTGTCCTCTGGCGTAACCGCTGTTAAGGCGTTTCCACGATGGAGCATCGCTTCGAAACCAGTACGAAACCAGATACGTATAACTATACGAGATCCAGCGAACATCGTGCAACAGCTCGCAATGACAAAGACGAACGGACAACAGGCGATTTGAAAATTCGGTAACGCTGACTTACACTCCGCTACGTATATTCAATTTATGGAATTCCTCGAGCGAAAAGCGGCTCCTGAAATCCCGACGGAGTTCCCTAAGACGACCACGAGGATGTCGAGGGAGCAGCTGCGGATGCTTGGTAGACGAGTCTTGCCCGTTTACGCGTCTGTTTGCCTCGTCCTGTTTGCGTGTGGGCGGCAAAAGGGGGAGGACGAACGAGTAAACTGTGTTGTAGATGTAGGTAAGCCGGGACTGTAAATACCGCATCGTTGCTGCCTACCTCGCGCACCAGGGAGGCACGTCCGGTATGGTATATCGTCTTATGTCTCATCTCGGCGTTGCTCGCGCCGCGCCTAGGCTAAGGATAAAATATAATAAATCGAAGCGTTACGATGATTTTAACCGAAGAATAGGCTCGTCGTGCTATAGGGTGTTTCAGAAAGTTGCGTCGAGCCTCGTTTCCACCGTCGCTGTTCCTGTTTCTTGAAACCGTCGCCGGACGTGTCTTCGGTACGGACCAAGCGTTTCTAAAAGTTGTCGCTCGCTGGAAACGTTTTGGAACGCGCAACGCGAGAATGTTCTTAGCTTCAAACTTTACCGATGTAATGGAGACAGTCGGGTCTCGTTACAGGGCTGATGAAATTTACAAACGTTTCATATAAGACGCGTAATAAATTTTACGAAAGTAACGATGTTCGAACCAGTTTACCAAGATCTTCCTACTTGTTTCGGTAACCACTGCATGTTCCTGAACATTGGCTTCAATTTTGTGGAACACCATATATAGGATTCTCCTCGCGAAACAACCACTGGCTCGCCTCGTGATTAAACCATCCTCGAGACTCTACCCGATGTTTCCTATCGCTTTATCCTAATCTACGTCTCGAAATAATCGCCGACCAGCTGCTCTCACCGAAGCGAAACCGAAGCAACACCGCTCGTAGCCACTGCTCTAGGAAAGATTCGCGCGGTCAAACTTTGGCAAAAGATGGCGGAGGAAATTGGTCGCGACAGCCGGTGCTTTAGCGTTTGACGTCGATCAAGCTCAGAACTCGCCTCGAGTCAGCTTTCGTGATTTCGTGTGTGAGAACAGAGACAGAGAAAGAGAGAGATGGAGTACAGTTGGCCCACCTTGGTCAGGTCGAGTTGTGGCCGAATTTACGAGCGCGTGTCGGAGGAATAGGCTCTCCGCTTGCGACACACGGCTTGGCTGGGTTGCGTCATCGGCGAGAATCGGCTCAGAGGCGATTCGAAGCTCGCCTCGGCCAGCAGAAATCGTGGCGCGATGGGGCGCGGCACTTTCTCTCGAGAAACGGTCTGCGAACCCCGAGATACAGGGTCCAGCCTGTTCTTTTCGCGTTGTTATTTACGGCGACCATAACGTTACGCGGAAACGGCGAATAACTAAATTTCCACGGCGACGATTAATACCTCGAAGTTTCGAAAGGCGATCGAGCTCGACGCGGACGCGGCAGCCTCGTTGTAAATTACAAAGTCCGGAGTAAAGCTGGCTACTCGTAAAAAGCTCCACGAATCCGTCGTAAAAAGTCTGATCGCGGACTTTGAGGATTACGAGGCCAAGCGATCGCGAACCCTCGAGATAGATGGCGACGTAACGAGCGTAGAACTTTGATACGAAAGAAAGCGCGAGAAAATACGCGAAACATGGAACCTATTTGTCGCGAACATTCGACTTTGGTGACTTCGTTTGCACGTCGCACGACGGCGCACTGATTTCGCGGAAATTTTATCCAGCCGGAGGCTACGGGAAGAAGCGACGAGGTAAATTTTATCCGAGAGGAAGACACCGGGTCTGTGATTGATCTAATTCCGGGCAGAGCGAGACGAAGTTCGATCCGCGCAGCTTTTTGGCAACCAGGCTATCCGGAGGTGGGAGCAAGTTCGTCGCGAGGGAGGTTTTAACCTTATTCCTGTCACGTAGCTGGCGTCCGACCAAGTCCTCCCAGATATCTGTAACCGAGGTATAAGGACCCTTTAAATGTCGGCCATCCGTCTCGAGTCCTGCAACGAGTTGGCTAGCGAAATCGCTTCGCCGAAATTCCTTCCTCGGTTATATCCGCGTGTGGGCGATGATGAAACATCGTCTTTAGCGTTTCCATTTGACCTTTCGATGTACATTCGTTCAATTATAAATGCGAAGACATACTCGTCCAGTAGGTACAAAGACGTTCGATCGTTTGAGCGATCGTGTGTGTTCTTTTTTCACATGTAGAGATCTTAGTTGTGTTGCAATTGTTTAATCGGCTATTGAATTAGTAAGAAAGTATCGTTGGTTTTATCGACGTGTCAATTAAATTACACGGTGTCATCGACGTTGACGCTCAGAGTGATTTCACGCGAAAATACCAGCGTAAATAGAAGTACAGGATGAAACATTTTCACGCGACATTTTCTCTCCTAGAGAATCGAGCTTGAAAATTTGTCACAGCAATGTACCAAAAAGTCGTGTACCAGGAAGTTGTGGAAATCAAAATCGCCAGATTAATTCGATATGGTATTTCAGAGAAATAAAAAAGAATTTTATCGGAGAGGTACTGTCGCAAACGTTTACACGATGTTACACGATCGAAGAATAAACGTGGCTCGATTTTAGGGAAGACAAATCGCCAGTGGGTTGACCGTTGGCTTTCCCAGAGATTTTCCGCCCACGCCAAGGGGTTGCAGGCTCGCGTTTAATAATAATAACGCAAACAATAACGATAATAATCCCACGCGGCAGAAGATGGTGTTGCTGACTAGGTGGATGCAAGCTAATTCACGATGACCGAGCGCCGCGTTGCTACTTATCATGATAAATGCCCTATACGGGGATCGGCACGGCCGCCTAAGACGATGAAATATTTCCGCAATAACCATAACCCTTCGTCGTGGCTTCCCACGCCTTTCCGCGAGTATACGCCGCTCTCCGTGTGCCTTTGCTTGACCACTCCCGCAAATCTTGGTCTTGCGCGTCTCGCCAACCAGTGTCCGATCATGGTAACGTTTTGCTACACTCGACTTGTTTGCAACAGTACGCTAATCACGCTGCTATGTACACTCAGGACGATCGGAGTTAATACTCATGAATTTATCAGGGATCATGACGATTGCGAATGAAAACAAAATCAAACCAAACAGGTGATGGCATAAGAATTCATATCCGAGTTTAACCGATTTTGATTAGAAGCAACTGGCGTAACTAAATTACCAATGACCAAAAAATATTTTCAACGTGTACGATGGTTATTGGTAGCCCCGAGAAAAATGTTCGTGGAAAGCAAACGCAACGTAATAAATTTTAAAGTAAATCGAAGAAAACCGTGTTTGCAACACCATCGCTTTCCTGTACTTTTTACATTGCCGAGTTGGTCAGTGTGACTTCTACTTATGAATAATTGCGACAGTCGCGTCTCGTTACAGCGCTAATGAAATTTCAAAATCTTCCATGTAACACGAATAATCTACAAATTTTCCATGATACTTATCCAAATTCTTCGCTGTATCTCTGTATCGACTTTGGCTGTCGCAACGACTGGACCATAGACTTCCGCGTTTCCCATTTTACCTGACGAACGTTGCATTCAACGAGACGGAAAGCTCAATCGGGATAATCTATAGCTTCCGCGTTTCCCATTTTACCTGACGTAGCCTGCATCGCCAGCGACGGTAAGTTCGGTTACGTTAATCCCGGGTAAATAATTAACGGACCCTTCTAACGAACTATCGGCAAAACGATAAATCTTCTTCGGACCGTTTGCTTGTTTATCTAAAACCCGCGAGCCCGTCCGATAGCAGCCGCGCGAAAAGGAGCAAAACCCGCGCGGATTCAAAGGGAGGATCGACCGAAAAGTGCGAGCCGCATTATCCTCGACGATTTATGCGGCTCCTTTCCCAAACGCATTCATCATTCCACGGTGTCGGCGGCTCGCTTTCAGCCCACTCTCCCTCCGTCCATTTCTCTCTCTTTCTCCTTTCCTATCGTCTCTTCCTTTAACCAGAGAACTCCTCTCTCCGTTGGCCTTCGCGTCCACCCGTCTCGGCCCGCGATTCGAGTCCCTTTTGCCGAACTCTCCTGCCACGCCGTCTCCTTTTCGCGACACGGCTCGACACGAGCCTCTGCATACGAGGCACACACTCTCGCTCGGAGTCTGTGTGGTGTTCGCGTGCTCCTTTTGCCACACGTTCCTTTCCTCCTTCCTACCCTTCCTTCTCGTTTCGTCTCTCTCTTTCTTTTTTTCTTGCAGCTCGATCCGCCGAGCCTTTTTCGGCGCAGGAGAACCGCACCGTTCGGACCACCCCGGAACTCGCCACTATACTTTATAACCCCTGTTTGGGAACAGGTGTTGCGACAGTCTGCGGCCTCAGCCATCCGCTAGTTTCTATGGTTTTCTGAAACACCTTAACGTCAACCTTCATCGATACAGTCCGTCCGTGTCTAAGCCGGCTGTATTCTGTGGTTCGTTTTCGGGCTAATCGTATCAGCTGATAATAGACGAGCAACAATTTCTGTTTTATATTATTTTATTGAATTAGATATGATCGATTTCGTTCTATTTCTATCGCTATGTTCGTGCATAATTCAATAAACTAATATAAAAGAAAAAACATCGTGCGTCTATTATTTCCTTATAAAACGAAAGAAACATTTCTGACGACTTAATATTTTTCTATCGTTAGAAAATTATCGAAACCGTTTACCAAAATTACTCGATCGGTAAAATGGCGCCCCTACGAAACCCCAGGGGTTTTCATTTTTGCTGCAATTTGCAAGCTAAGCGTCGTGCCATTCCTCTTCTTCTCTTTTTCGCGTTTAAAAGAGAAAAATACAGATTTGAGATTCGCGCGGGTTGTACAGTTTCAAAGGGAAAAATTATATAGAAAGTAAAGTTGTCGCGTCGCTGCACTTCTCTTTTACCGCGTTAAATACGTTGTTTCTCTTCGTTGTTCTCTTTTACATTAATCGATCGAAATGCAAATTCAGAACTTCTCGAATCGTAAAACTTTACGCAACTTTTATTTGGAAAATTACACGACATCGATGTTGTTGCAGAGTTGAAACGAACTTGGTTTGCCTGTAAACGACCGAGCACGCTGGTTCCGACACTTTCGCGCTTGCTCGTACGGGGTCGTCCAACTTTACGGCGGCGTTTGTTAACGAGGCGCCGACAGGTTCTCGATAATTACATCGGCACTTTTGTCACGGGTCCGAAGAGACGACCGCAAAAAAAGCAACGAACCTGATGAAACCCTCGGAGCGTAATTCATCGAAGGGGACACCGGTGCATCACGTTCGTTTTCATTCCAAGTTCCTGATTTCAGCCTCGTCATCGATAACAAACACCCCCCTTCATTATTTCGTTCCGATCGATCTTGGATTTATATTTATTTGTTTATTTATTTATTCGTTCGTTTATTTCTCACGGATGAAAGTCTTATGTACGCGCAGAAGAGAAGGAGAAGCATAGAAAAATATATAAAAATTACGTTATTACAACAAAACCAACGACGATCCAGACATACTGTATTTTCACACATCAATTTCGTTTAACGCCGTATGCAGTTCGATTTTGATCAGATTGATGCATACAAATATTATTTATCGCATATGCAAATATTTAGCTATCGCATATTAAAATATATGTCTATATCCCCTTTATTCGTGTGCCTTTAACGAACAATTTAAAGTTGCATACAATGATATCGTAAATAATAATCACGACACTGGCGTACCGTTGCAGTGCCAATGAAATTTCGAAAAGTTTTATATAAAATATAAAGTACGAACACCAGGTTTCTACGCTAAGTGTTCAAATACTTTTGCGAGACAGCATGTCATAGCAGCATAGACAATTCTGTCTAATCGACGCTTCTTCTTGGAAGTGTACAGTGTACATATAATAGACGTATAACGCGTATATTTAACAAAAGAACGCAAAAATTGTTCTTTAAGATATGCCTTTTAAGAAGGAAACTTCCTCGCCAGACGCAGGAGAAGGGAGCGCAGTTCAACGCTCGGAGTTTTTCGAATCGGTCGTTCGCCGGGGCCGAAATTTGCATTTAAAACCACGGCCGAGGGCACGAAAATAAAAAGAGGCAAGCAGCGCGCGATTTGACGAGCTCAGACGCGTCGGGATAGGAGGATGGTAGTCGACCAGGTAAAAAGAAAGCGACGCCGGTCGAAAGGATCGGTCGATGTTCGCCGGAGAACAACGGTGGACCATCCTTTCTCTCTGGCGAACCGTATGGATCGTATCGTATCGGAGCATGGTCCAGTTTGATCTTCGAGCCCACGCACGAAGCAAACTGTCGTTCCAGCCGATTTCGGTTTCGAACGCAACGCTTTACGATTTCCAGTGTGTTTCAATAAAGAACGAACGAGCTTCGTATATTCGAACGATCTTTTGACGAAAACGTTATTTGTCATCTTGACGTTTCTCGTGTGTCTTCGTTTTTGTCCCCGATGTTGAAAGATCTTCTTTTCTCGGGGATAAAAAGGTTTTGTCCTTGGGACCGGCCTCGACCAGCGAAAACCAAATTAATCGAATTTTTGATCGTTTACAAATTGATTATCCTTTCACGTAAGAGGATAAGCAGCGAATTGAAAGCACGTAACGCGAACACCGCTGACAGACGATTTACGAAATATGCAAAGCTCTGATTTCACAGCTACGAGGTCCAGTCGACAATGTAGGATCTTACTACAATTAATTTATTCAAAATGAATTAAACAGATGTTGGTTAAACAGGAAACGATGGTTGTTTAACGTGAACTAAATACAATAACGTACTATAGTTAGGACAACTAAATAGTTAATTTGCAACTCTCGTCATCACGGTTCCTCTCACGCGGACCACACTCTCTCGACAACGCAATTCGCACTCTCTAACTTCTCGACTCACACTCTCTGACTTCTCAACTAACACTGACTGTTAATTCGTCTTTCTCCCTTAGCATCCCTTTGTCTTTTGTCTTTTGTCTTAGCCCCACCACGTACGTGTTCTGCAACCGCTCGCGACCAGGGTCACGCAGGCCTTTTCCGCGTGACTGTTCGATCGAAGAAGCGACGATACATTGTTGGGACTGTCGACACTTAGGCTTTTTCGCGACATTGTTTATGGTTCGCCCGGTATCTCTTAGGCCTTTCGTCCACGATACTACGATAATTTCTATACAAAGAAGTCGATATTCGTCGAAATGTATACTATCAACGAAACCATCCGCTTGTTATCGCTCACGAACGCTGTCCTCGGTGGGCCGCGATTCTCACGACGTAGCAACGAATTCCACCGAAATTGAATCTCGCAAATCGATTTCGTTGCCACGAAGCTTCATCCCGAAGGCGCAACTTCTTTCGCAGCTTCGTCTGGTAAGCTGTTTAGCCACGTATCTCCTAGCAGCCTAGACAGGAATCTCCAATTTCGTGGCGGATCTGTTCGCGGGACCGCGAAGCAACGGGGATACCTCGAATCGAAAGAAGGACGAGCGTAGGACGCAAGGTCGTCAGAGAAAGAGAGAAATTTCGGTTTTTCATCGCGGGTAAAACCACCTGCCAGCGCGATTCTTCGCATAAATTCTCCACTCTCTAGCCAATAAATCCTGCGTGGGCCCCTCTTCTTGGTTGTAAAACGTCGCGTCGGCGAGCCAGTGTTATATTCGCCATCTACCGGAACTCTCCCCTTCTCCCTTCTCCTCGAGATCCTTTCACAGCCCTGCAACCCCGTTCTCTTGCTCTTTGTAGCGCCCTGAGACGCCCCGCTGTCCGCCGACCTCCTCCGCAACCTTTTTTCCTTCCCACCGAAAAAAACACCACTCTATCTTCTTACGACAATTATTTCTTCTTCCTTCCTTCGGTTCGGTTACTTCCCTTGGCAAATGAAATCACCAGCCGCAATTTAATTAGAGGCAAATTCCAGCGTCTAGTGCGCCGAGGTCAATGGCGCCAGTCTGATCTTCGAGATCTGACAGGGGACACGTCGGATGTAATTCTTGCTGCTTTTGGCAAAGTCTGTTACGGTGGTAGGTCCACGTGCACCATAAACGTAATGTTAGTTTTAACCGTAGCCGGCTGGCCAATTGCGAGAGAGATATATTTAATATTTGAAAGATGTAAGTTGATTTTTGCTAATTTTCTATCACCTGGTGACCTGGGAGAAGTATTCTAATACGAAGAAGTCGAAGAACGGAATAACGCGGTGGATCTAAAGATACACTGAGGATCAATGTCGAGTATACGCTATGAAGGTAGGAAAATTATTCGAAAACTCTTACGTGCGCGTATAATTTGAAGATTAATCGAAAAGATATAAAGTACACGGAGAAAGAGAAACATAAACGAGTGTATACTCGCTTTTAGACAACTCTACGATGTTTATTTAATCGTCGATTCCAAGGGAATTCTCGAAAACCTGTAGCACTCGGCACGCTCTTCCGTACTTTCCGATTTCTGCAGCTGATCGATACAGTTCGCGAACAGTTCGTATCTGAAACATCCCTCGCGAGCGTGGATCGTGTTCTCGGATTCCACTCGGCGAACTAACCCTCTGTTCGTCCGTTCAATTTTTCCAAGCGCAGAAATCGCGAGCGATCTTCCAAGTTGTTGCAATGGTGCTTCGAGTTCGCTATATACGCGATTCTTCACCGCGTGGCGAGGAGAAAACGACGAAAGAAAGGAAACGAAGAGGAGAAGAAAAGAGAAGAGGAGTAGAAACAGAGAGAGGCACGAAAAGAAAAGTGGGAGGAAGGTAGGGCCTGTATCGTTAAAGCACGGGGATCACCTTGTTTTTCCAGCGGTGGTATTCATTTCAAGGACAGGAGAAACATTTCGATCGGTTGTAAGGGCGATTCCCGGCGCAGATTTTCTGCGGGGCAGCTAGCAAAAGGATGCACTAAATCTTGGCCGGATATCTCGCGAGTATATCAGAGTCAGTGTGGCAGCGGGGTGCCCGATGCGGCGTAGCTGCGCTCCGGTGAAACAACGCTGCCGAAGAAGAGAAGGAGACGAGGGAGAGAAAGAAAGAGGGAGGGCTGTTATTGCGGCGGTTGCTGCTTTTGCACTTGCGGATCGTCGTCGTCGTTGTCGTTGAACCTATCGCGCGTTGCTGCCGTTGTTGCTTCTGCTGGCTTCGATCGGCCACGTATCGACCGTTTCAACGAATCTTTTCGCTGGATGCATCGCCGACCCCTGACGTCCAGAGAGGATGCACCTGGCTTTGCTTAGACGCCTCGCAGCGTTTCGAGCTCCCTTCGCCGAACCTTTAATAAATCGACCATCTTTCGAGATGCCTAGAAGCCAGCGAGGGGTTACACACCGAGTCTGGATCGGCTTCGAAAAACTTCGTCTCGAGACTCCTCGCTCTTTCCGCTGGACGACCGATTCGTCGATTCGCTAACTCGCAAACACGATCGAGTTGTTACGACCAAATAGATTGGCCGTCCTTTTCTCTCAAAATTCAAGATAGTTGATCTTGTAACGATGAATCTCTTCCGCTTTAAGCGAGAATATAGTTGAGTCTAATAGAAGCTAAGATGAACTTGAGGTTGATTATGCAATTCACAAACGCGTTTCACTATCAGTTCGTTAATTTCTCAACAGATAAACACGGTCGAGTCGATGTACTCGAATACATTGGTCGTCGTTTCTTTTCAAAAATTAAATCGAGAGAAAAGTTGGTCATCTTGTAACTAAGAGCCGCGTTACCCTCTATTCGTCAAATATAGAAAATGTTTGAAAAAGTTGGAGTCAAACTTCGTACTCGTCAAAACGAGCAAGCAGGCAACGCTCTGTATTGTCGGTTTCAAATATTCCACTCAGCCAGATTGCAAGACTTCTCTCTCTCTCTCTCTCTCTCTCTCTCTCTCGCTGATACATCACTTTCGGTGGCGGCGAAAAACGACTCTCGATCGCATTTTCCAGCGCGAAGCTCATAAATTTAAAAGGCTCGTCGGGTGCATATCTCGAGCAACTTTAAAGTTGCGAGCTGGAGAGTCGTCGAGCGAAGCCCGACGGTGTTCCGGGATCCTCTGGCGCGCACTGTGTGTCTAACTAGCGCGGTGCTCGCGGGGGCGGAACTACGAACGGCAATTTAACAGGCACGCAACACCCGTCGCTCTATTTTATACGACGAGGTATACGCTGCGTGGCGGCGGGAGTCGAGGGATCGTTGGATTACGACGGCCTTCCGCGCGCTACATCGGCTCGTGTATCGATAAACGATACCGGGAAGCGGAGCGTGGAACCTATGCCGCGCGCGAAAATGCCAGCCGAATCGATACGGCCCTGAGTTCACTGCACCGAGTTAGAAGAGCTGGCCGCGCGCGCTGCGCCGCCACAATGGACCGGTCTCCTCTGACCCTCGATGACCCAAAAGTCCGAATCTCAGGGTTAAAACGACCTCGTTGTCGGCGAGCGTCGAACGTTGACCGCGCGTCCCCGTCTTCGTTGCTCCATCTGGAAACGCGAACTAACTAACCACAGGCTGGAATACACACGCGCCAGAGTTTTTTTACCCCAAAAATCGCAAATAACCCGCTTCACGCGCCGATGATCGATCGTCCCGGAATATAAAAATAACCCGCGTGGCAATTAAGTTCCATTAAGCGCGACCATAAAAATACGGTTTTGCGTAAAAATTTCGCAGGCTAACTACGATCGTTC
The DNA here is from genome assembly GCF_024542735.1 of Bombus huntii. Taxonomy (NCBI): domain Eukaryota; kingdom Metazoa; phylum Arthropoda; class Insecta; order Hymenoptera; family Apidae; genus Bombus; species Bombus huntii. The sequence goes on along the minus strand of NC_066245.1, from coordinate 3,779,240 downwards.
GTTACCGATCATTCTGCTGAAAGTTACTTACGACGTATCGTACCGCCAATCTCGAAACGATCGAATTGAGAAAAGTGGAGAACTGACGATTAAACATTTAATTAAATACAGTTGAATAAATTGTATATCGTAGTATAATATACAATTATACGTAACAATATAACGATATAACAATTAATAGTAACAGTATAATATACCAATGGATAAATAAACGATAATTCTTTGTTGAAAAAGATCGAAAGAATGACTCTAAAGCGACGAAAGAACCATCTAAGAAACTGGTTCAAGACGGTGAAAAAGGTTAAAAGAGAGAAAAGGAGGGGAAATAAGACTGCATTATGCACGAGTGTCCGCGAGTACGCGCGTGCACGATGTAGAATACGCGCGAAAGCAGCGAGCGCCAGCCTTTTTATTCGGAAAGAGCGCAGGTTCGTGAGTACTGTTCGTCGGGGGGGGGGGGGGGGGCAGAACTTAATGGGCTTCCATTTCACCGGAGTCTGGTTCCATTAAATTCGCATACGAGCCTCCGCGGGTTACCTGAAATTATCGTCCCCTCGATAAAGATACATGCAGCTCTTACGTACACGCCTTACGTACGAAGCCACCGGTTGTCACTATCCTTGAGACGTCTACGGTGAAACAAGTAAAACGTCGAAACGATACGGTTTACGTAAGTTTCGGTGCCTCGAAGAGACCTCTGTTCTTATTTTCCTTGCGTGCACGCGAGCAATATGCGATAACGAGATTACGCGAGTTGAACCAGACTCTCGGTAGGTCCAGCGACCTTGAAATTTGGAAGCCAGCCTCGCGTAAGAAGGGGAGAGTGGTTTGGCCGGAAATTTCAGCTGTCGTCGTTACGCACGATCCATCACGCCAATGAGGATGCATACCGTGTAACGCGCGTTTAACGAGATTCACCCAGTAACCAGAAGGCCTCCTACCACCGAGAGTTTCAAGACGAGCCTTCCTCTCTTCTTGGCTGTCGTCGAACTGAAGAATCTGTTTATCATGACGAAACTTTTCCAACGGCGGTCGTTTCGTAACTTCCAAGCTGGCACTTGTCCCTCAAAGAATATGAGGGAGATAGCTCGATCGTCGAGAGCATAGTACTCGGAGAAACGCGCGTCAAGTTTCTGTCCCATCTGTGCCGGAACGCGTGTACGGAGTACGCGTGTAAACAGGACAGAACTTTATTTTATTTAGTTAGCTATGTAACACGTAGATAAATCTCCATTGATGTATTCTACTTCTATTCGTGTTACGTTAGCGCGAAGAAGATATAATCGGAATGGAGGACGGCGTATTTAAAATTGCAGCGATTTGAGAGAGCAAAGGTTGCAAAAATGTAAACGGCCTCATAGAGGCATAAAAGTTAATCGGCTCTCTAGGAGTTGCAGACAACGGACAGAGCCATTAATCAACTGGAACGGGTAAAACGGGTCAGCGGTAGATATTTGAAATTCAAGAGATTCCAGGCTAAATTTGTTCGTCGTTATTAATTATGATCTGTAATAGTAGTTCTGTGTTGCGATTTGTCGACGGAAAATCTGACAAGTATATACCGTTCTCTCTTTAATTATTACGTATTACGTGGAATTACTTGACGATCGCCAGCAACACCCGTGATAAAGTAGACTTTATTAAACCGTCAAAGTAGAAACTCTATTAGGCAGAGTATAAAAAACAAGGATAAATAAGATTCGAAACCCTTGGAGATTTGTCGACCATCTGTATCATCTCTCGACAGGTTGCTCCGTTGCACCAAAGAGGGGAAAAAGGAAACAGAGTTGAATCGATCTAATGATCCCGCAGCGAACAGCATCTTACGAAGAAGAGGGTAGGTTAAGACCCACTGATACACTGGCACGCAAACGTATCCGACGTTATCTTCTTCCCCCTCGTGTCTGTTTTAGGACGTGGCAGCTTCCCTTCGCGGCATATCCTGCCAGTCTTTCTCGAGCGTGCGCTTTTTCGCTTTATTTTTTCAAACCTTTTGCGGTGCCCGACTGCTTTATTTCTTCTTTTTTTTAACATCCCTCCCTCGGTCGGCTCTTTTTAACTTCTCTCGTTTTACTTGCCGATTCTCCAGGACTTTATCCTCCACCTGTTTCAATCTACCACCTTCCACTTTTCGATCCTTTTATTGTGTCATCCCTCCTCCTCTTCCTCCTCAGCTTCTCAAGGATTTTCCTGGCTCCTTCTTCGTTTCGTACCTCCCGTCTTTTTCATCCTTCGTCTTCCTCCCCCGAGCCTTTTAATCTCCGTCGTTTCATTTCGCGACTGTCGTTCATCTTGCTTCGACTCCTTTTTTTCCCCCTCTCTCGATCCGCTCCTCCACGCTTCTTCTTTTCATCTTGCTCGCTTTTTTTCCTCCTTGAAGGATCTCCAATGCCAGACATCCACGTTCCACTTTTAGAGTTTTTGTACCTCGCTCGTTTTCGCCTTAGCTCTCCCCGTTTTTTTCTCCTCTTCTTCGTCTCCACTAGCTTCTATCCACTGGCTCTTCCTTCTATACACATCGATTTCTCTCGTCTCGATATCTCGCGCTCGCTCCGCGAAAAGCCACTCAACCCGCGAATTTCTGTCGGCTTTTATTCAGCTGCCGCTTCTTTCTCCTTTATTAATCCCGAACGTTTTATCATGGTAATTTCGTTGCTCTCTTTGCCGCAGGATTTTCGACAGATTACGGACAACTCTTTCCCCCAGCGCGTTAATTCTTTCAAATCCCATCAGCTACGATCAGCCAAGCCTTCGAACCTTTGCCCTCGAAGGGCACGAGGGAGAACGCCGGAGAAAGGAAAGACGATACGGAACAGGCGAGAAGGCACAATTTCGAAGCCCCCTTTTTAATTAAGCGGGCAAACGAGCTTTCGACGATCGTACGAGTCACCGATAAACCTTTAACGACAGCCGGGTCCCCTCGAACAGACTTCCCTCCCACGTTGTAAAAATCTTGCTTCCCCCTCTTATTATTTTCCTTAATATCCACTCATCGACGATGCAATTTCCAAGCACTCGGTTCACTTTAACGACTCCATAGTTTCACTAAATCCCCGACGTTTTCTAAAAATGAATTTTCTTCCTTCTTCTATCGGCTTCGACAAAGTCTAACGATTTGTCTTCGGTTCGTCGCGAGCAAACTTTACCGTGGCCATTTCGATATTAGATTTCACGGAACGACAAAGACGAAACGCATCGTCGACTTTTATACACTCGCTGCACCGGTAAGCGAAAAACGTTTCAGGAAAGCCGACGAACACGCTGGAGAGTAAAAATGCAGAAGAATGGAGAAGACGAGATCGCGTGTTCGATCGATCGTGAGAAGTGTCACGGGTCGAATCTATTTATTTCTGGCACGTATTTGCCTACATCGACACGCGACACTCGAATCGGAATCCGCACTGCGGATCTCCCTTTGTCTTCGAATCGATGCGCACGTCTCTAAATAAAACGATATATTTCTATTACGTAAACTACGAAAACTTACGAAAACAGATTCGCTTTTAGAGAAGTAATTTTTACGGATATCTACCAGGAAGATACAATGGAGATATAATCAAGGTAGCGGAGGGGAACATAAATTAGAAAAACGTTGAAAACAAGTACATACGCTCCGATAATTAATATCCGAGCTTTGTTATTAAAGTTGGTAAAAAGTTCGGCATATTTAGCCTGGTCGTAATTCGATACTCGAGATTTCCAACGTGAACGTTATAATTAACTGAACTGACAGTAATTCTTCTCGCCTTGCGTCTTATTACGACACACAAACTACGTCGCGCGATCGTAGGTTCAGTCAAAATTCAGGACACGTAATCGAATATCAGGCTGGCAATTTATAACGAAAGAAACTGAAACTGGAAAAGACAAAACTGCGAGATACAAGAAAACTCCAAGCAGATGAAGAAAGATGGTAAAATAGAAGCAAAGGTCAGACGCTCGGTTTATTTGGATGGCCAGTGCAGGAGATTTTTAAAAGGTCAAGTTTGCTCCGGTTTATATATTTACCGATCTCTGTTCCTCCGTACTGTACGCGTATCTAAACACCTATCTCGTGTTTATCGACTTGCTTATTTTTGGCACGTGTTCACGTTCGATGAGAACACCGACTCCGACTGCATTTTCTCCGAGTGTCCGTGGATCCGCAGTGCGGAGGATCGCAATGTTACAACACGTGCTGGCCAGCTCGGCCGTCTCTGGCCTCGCCACCGCAGCTCACCTGTCATTTAGCGGTGGCTTTAATGGAAAACGAGTGCCGCTGCCACAATGCAAGTACATTCTTCGCCGGATATAACGAACCGATATCGCGGCCTGCTTGATCGTCCCGAGCGACGACAGCACGTTTGCGGAGCCGGTCTCGGAAAACCACGCCGCGATCCCCGCGAATCTCCTTATAAAACACAGGCTCTACAGGCTTAACCGCGTCTCGGTTTCGTTCGAGTTTAACGTTGTCATCGCGCAATAAACACGCTGAAAGGTGAGTGCCATTGGCGGTGCGATCTCTTGGTTTCCAGCGAACTTTGCGGTATCCCAGTCGTTGGTCTTTGTTCGGTTTAGCTGCGGCTCGCGGTGATCGATGAAGCGGTTGGTTAATGGATTTTAGAAACCGAAAGTGCCGGCTCCGACGATGATTCATCCGTGTACCTGATCGTACAGTTATGAGTTACGAGAGTATCCTGGTTTAGAACGCTACTTTTCAGAGTATGCTTTTTTTCGAAATTCTTTCTCTGAGAAATTACGAGATTCTTTTATAGATCAGATTTTGCATGTATAGTAATTAAAGTTCGGAGAATATTCACCATGTAGCTTATATAGCTTAGGGTGTAGAAGATGTCGCTACTGGGTACGGCCGCTTTTCTTCTCAATTTGGAATCGTGGAAGAAAAATCGGACTCCGGTCGCCGGGATTCGAACCCGGGTTCCGAACGTTCGTAACCTAAGGCGCTAACCACTGCGCTGCCATCGTCCGACACTAGTAAGTGTCAAGTGGTGGTGTCTGCTATCGAGTGCCACTACAGGCCTTTTTTCCACGATGCTACAACCATATTTTTTTTCCAGCGAAAACACGATCCCTGAATATCGGTAGATATTTCGCGCGAAAGAACGAGATTGTGAATTTTCGTAAGTAATTTCGTAACACGACTGTTTGAAGTGAAGTGGTTATTTTCGAATCAGGACATTGGCATGTTCGCAGCATTCTGTCTAGCGTTACCAATTACGATGTTTTTCAGATTTTTTCCGTCGCCGTTTCTCGTTAGTCGAAACTATTACAAATTCGATATAGCGATCAGAGTAATTAACAGGCCGTGGATTTCTCCGTTATATTTGGGATACAGAGATATTGGGAAGGTAGGGAAATTTGCAGGTGCAAAAACGTACAGATTGCGTATAATATGCAGCAATATCTAAAATATCCGAATTAGAGTATTCGTTATAATAATTGGCGAAATTACAAAAGCAAATTTCGATGAAACGAAAATTACTGAAAGTTGAATGTTCGACAAGCTTGGCAAATCAGCCCGTAACGATACCGAGTTCGGCGATACGTCACGCGATCTCAACACCATATCAGCCTCTGCATATTTAAGGGGTTAAAACTCATACAGCGATGCGATACTATAACAGAAAATTAATGTTGAAGCGTGAGTTTGTCGTCAGAAATACGAGTTCCTTAAATAAACGCCAACGAGGGAAACAGCTTGCGTAGTGGTAGCTGCAACGTGGAGGGCGAACCGGAAGCTCGTAGAAAGTCGGAACGGAAGCCGCGGGCTAAGTCGTTCCGGTAGTTCATGTTGGTGTTGGGGTGACACGAACAGGGAACGGGGGAAGGGCGTGGAATTTTTCGCGAGGGGCGGCCGAAAAGTTTCTGTCTCCGAAGAAACTTCGCTCGAGACAAAGCGCGAGAAAAACAAAAATGAGATGCGTCGTCGCGTCGTCGCGACTCGTATTTTTACGAGGCGTATTTGCAAGGGAAAGAAGACGCTGGTATAACGACTGGGGCTGAAGAAATTAAAAACGCGTTTGATGACTTTGTTCGGCCGTAAACGCGCCTGATGAACATGATGTCGCAACGACCGCGTTACATACATGGCACATAAAATTAAGCCTCTCTCCGCAAAACATCCGAATTATACGACTTTGCTGTTAATAACTGTCGCTGTTTATTTCGTAAACGCTCGACTAACAGTTTCTGAATACGAGGCTGAGAATCGACCGGCTTATTTACGTTAATCAACGCGAATTTACGCGTAAATAGACGTCTACACCTGGGTAGATGTCGTGGCTTGATAGCATCGCCACGTCTATTATCGTAGAGTTCGACGACGACAGGTTTATCGAACAATTTCCTTTAGAAGCAAATTATTGGAAAACTTCAGGATAGAAGTTGTTCTTATTGGTATCTGTATCATACTCGTAATACGATCCCCAGTCGGTAAATTAACACAGTTTACGATGTTGTAACTGGAATAAAATCCTACAAGAATCTGCAAGTGAATTTGATTTAACGATTCGTTTATTTGATCCTGAAATGAAGAGTATGTTAAATACAGTTTTTCTTTTTAATATCAGCTTGCTTATGTAAAATTATAATCGCAAAATCTCTAAAGAGAATAAAATTTCTGAGAAATGCAAGATCCAGGGAGACAACAGAGAGACAATTTCAGGAGTTAGTAGCTGGAGTAAGTAGAATGACACGCTACAAGAATTCCATTTGTCTGAATCCGTGATGAAATAAACAGTTCATAGAACTGCAGCTCATATTGCAAGTTCATATTCAGCAGAGTGGATTTTATAATAGGAATTCTACCGTGCAGTAGAAGTTCACATTCAGGTGAGTGGATTCTACAGTGAAACTTCGTTTACTTGAATGAAATATTAGCGTGCCACGGAAGTTTGCCAATAAATTGTACGCGGGTCAAAGATGTCTTTCAGCTCGTTAAACTCGATATTATCTGTACGTCTAGAGACAAGACCGAGGAGTTGTTCGATTGTCGGCGACTTCGGTTTCCAGATATTTTTCCATGTTAGTTTCATCAACGTTGCCTCGATAGGGAAATTGGTAATTGACGTTCCGGGTACACGCGCCCCTTTCGCGGACGGCCCTGTTTCGGTTCAAGCTATCGATCTTACCAAGGGAAACAGAGAGAGACAGAAAGAGAGAGACAATATCGAGGAGAGAGAGAGGGAGCAACAGAGAGCGAGCAAGGAGCGAGGGCTACGCTGGCCTGCGTTATTAACTCGTTGCGAAGTTTAGATAGTCGCGTAAATTTAGCGACGTTCTCTGGTGCGGTATATTTGCGAGGTGCCAAAACCTCGAGAGGTCTACCTAGCGCGAACACGCGTTGTTTTCGAACGATGGCGAGTCGTAGATGAAAACGAGGCAGCTCGTAGATCGGAGAAGCGCATTGGTTGGCTCTCGAAACGCAAGCGGCACCTGCTTCGAACCATCGAGAGGGGCTCGTGACGCAAGGATGCGTTTTCCAACGTGACTCATCGATCCAGTGTGACACGGAGTTTTGATTTATCTCCAATTTTGGCCGGTCGATCTACGATTCATGACTCGTGACGGGAAAAGTGTGTTTTCCAACGCGAGCCATTAATCCAACACGACATAGTTTTCGGGATTTATTTCGAACGTTGGGCGGCCGGAATCGCTGATACGTCAAAATTTTGTGAAATTTGTTATCGATCGAATTTGAACAGAGAAGGTCTTGGATCGCGAAGGGGGATAAAACTCTCGGGTCGGCGAGAATAGAAGGAAAAGGGGAGGAAAAGGTATGTGTACGTTGTCGTCGGACCGTCGTATCCGGCGTTTTAGCTCGTTAGAGTGGAAAGGATCGGCGCTGACAGACCCTCGCAGTCCAGGACGACGGTACATGTCAAAAGAGATTCGAGCGAGCGTGCTTTTCCTTGGCAGACCCGGCCGATCTCCCTGCGGTGGTCCCGGGTCTCGCGACGCCGTGACACCACGCAACCGCGGAGGAACTTGGAGCCAAGAAGATCACAAACCTTCGCGACGCTGTGTCAACCGGCGAAATAGTACCAGTCGTGGAATTTTTCAAAAACTTTGCAGGAGTTGATCGGGTGGTTCTTTGGGTCACCCTTTCTCAGCCTGACGTCCAGCTTGTCGCGTATGTTTGCCAGAGTCTACGAATGAAGAACGATTCGTCCCACACGATTATGCGAGAAGTTGGAAAGTTCTTGGCTACGACATCTTCCAGACTCGCGAAATTAAGTTTGTGTCTTGCTATTGTTCTGCTCGGGCCCGGACTGTCGTCACCTTGCCGCCGTTAGCGCTTGATTCGGGAAACATACGTTTTACTCTAAGGACGGAACACTAAACTACCGGCCATGAAAGCGTTAGATCATCTGCCGGTTACATTTATTGGAAAACGTTAACAATTATTTCGTTTAATATTTCGAGACGCGTACATCGCGAATGAGATAACAGATTTACGATGAAATAGTTAAAAAATTAGAGCATTCGATTTGTATCAAATATCGATAGACATCGCGATACTTAGCCCGGTAGCGTATAGTGTACGTAGCAACTGTGTAGTATCGCTATGCGACGTGCACTGCACGGAACAACTTGCAGGCAACTGGTCGAGCAAACCAAAGTTGAGGCAGCTCGAACCATGGAGTTTCAATTAGATCTGGTCATAATAATGCTCGATCCCGGCCGGCATGGCGGTCGATGGTTGATGACCCTCCTGGACCCCAGAGGAGATATCCACCCCGAAGGGTTCGCGAGCCTTTTCTTCCACCTTCGTGATACCGAGTTGTTAGTCACGGCGTTTCCGGGTTGCAGAACGAGATTCTTTCTAGCGATCACGACGTGTCACGCCACGTTCCCTCGTGTCTCCGTCTCCCTTTGCTTCCACTTTCTTCTCCTTCTTACTACGACGTATCGATGCTTTCGTCTCTTTCTTATTCCACTCTATTCCAACTTATAGTCGTCGGTACGAAACGATCGTCGCCCGAAGCCGATCCGACACCGATGCACGAGAAACCGACGCTGGCTAACGTAATCACCGACGATTCTCCGGCGATCGCGTAAATTCCGATTTACTTTTCCTCCGCGACAACGTGCCACAGACTCGCTCTCTTAATCCTGCAGACCTCGTAATCCCAGAGATTTCTCGGAAAACTTTTTTCTATCGCTTGAACGAATATTAATTCTCGAAGAGCGTGGCGTCGTTTCCAGCAGAGACACGGCAATCTTGACGAAGATGTGGAGAGGCTAGAGACGTTGGTACGACCAATTCAACGTGGTTCGAGCAGCTTCATATTCTCAAGGGAAAGGAAAGTCGAGTTGCCAATATTCCACCGATACTCGGAGCATCTCGCTCGAGGAATCCGTGCGCCGAAGGATTTCACCGTAATTGCACCAAATCGTTGACAGAAAGGACAAATCGTCTTTTGGCCGATTCCCGGCTATCGCGGATGACGTATCTAGGTCATCGGACCACTTCACTCCAGGGAGATCCCCGACGAAAAGAAATTCATCAGTCCGAAAAGGGTGCGATCGATTGCTCGTCGAGGGAGCAGTCGAGGGATTGACCATGGACGATGAATAGCGACAGCTACGAATCGAACGAGAACGCCAACACGGTGTCCTCGTGTACCAATATCGCGTGAGCCGGAGCAACTACGAATTGCCAGCTTTTTCTAACGATTTTTCGTTTGTGCGAATACTATTTTCTAAAATTTACCACGAAATTTGCGATAATAAAAGGCCATCTCTTTGCGACGACTACACGACAATGACAAAGTTCGTGAAACATGTTCATTAAGTTTTTAAATGTTTTTCGAGATGTCGAATATTAATTACATCGTTGGTTCGAAATGGAGTTGATCAGTTGGCTTTCGAGAGATATTAGGTTGTCCGAAAAGTTTCTTTCCTTTCATAAAGTGACAATAGATAAACAACAATTTCCGTTTTATATTGTTTCATTGAATTAGCTATGATCCATTTCGTTCTATTTCTATTATTATGTTCGTGCATAATTCAATAAACTAATATAAAAGAAAAAAACATTGTGCGTCTATTATTTCCTTATAAAACGAAAGCAACTGTTCAAACAACCTAATATTTACTATATTTGATACTTTGTTAACAATCACGATTAATCAAGTTAATCAAGGCGGCCGGATCTTGTTACAGCGGATCTTGAATGAAATTTTAAAAATGTTTCACGCGCGTAATATATTCGTGAAACGTGTCTACGAACACTTTCCTGGGCCACTGTGTACCATATGAAAGTCATCTGCTTGCAGGACCATACTTTCGAGGAGCGACTGGCGCTATACATACTCGTGTTTCTCGTTCCACACGTATTTTCATTTACTATCGAGACGGTCGATAGGCTACGTCGTGACCGAAGCAACACCTAATCTCAGCGAAACCTTAGGGTCTCGAGTATTAAGATCGAGACCTGCCCGCTGGTAGATAAGTGGGCTTTTGTTCCCCTTGGAGAAACAGCGAGCCGTGCAGTTTCCAACGTTCCCGTATAGTTGCGCAAAATTCAGCTGTAAAAAGGGTCGCACGAACGATTCTTATTTCTGCAATTTACGCGATCGCATATCTCCTGTCTGCTGTTCAAGAAAAATCTCTCTAGGGAGGTCAGAATATCCGTCATTTGCTCCTACAATTGAGTAATCCGTGAATTTCAGATGAAGAAGGGGAAAAAGCGAACGTCGAGTACAGTAGGCCGTTCATTTATCACAGCTTTATTTACTGACACGAAATAAAATGTACAACAGGTACGTTCAACCGTATCTATATGTACATACAATGCTTGAAACATCCACGTGGCGTTAAAGTCTAATACAACGAATGATCTAATAATATCGAGGAATTTATAAACTCAGAATGGTCTAACGAACGAGGTTCCATAGAAAATAATTCTCAGAGACTCGAATAATTTTTCAGGTATATTCCATTTCTTGTAAGCGCCTCGATACCTGCGAACGAGGACACACAGCTGCCAATATTTACAGCAAATTCAATCTTTCCTACTGCTTTTATTTCCCAGTTACTTTACCCTAGGAAGTCTATTTCATTGTTACCATACGTGTTTTGTCATGTAAAATACAAAACAATCTAAAATGTAGTATCTAAATAGTCTAGAGTAAGGACAAGAAAGGATGTTCTATTTGAAGTGAAGTTTAGTTTTATTTTAACAAGCAATACCCAATGCAAAAACTGACTACAATATCGTCGTACGTCTTATTCTCACACTCGGCTCACGTGTCTATCTTCCCAGGTCAAAAAATGCTGACCTTCAACCCTCGCACCCTTCTCCCACTCTTTTACTTATTTAGCTTTGACGTCACCAAGGCATACACTCTCTCTCTCTCTCTCTCTCTTTCTCTCTCCCCCGGCACTCTTACGATTCTTAGTTTATACCTTAAATTTACAACTTATATTATTCCGAGAAAATTCGAACTTAAATAGATAATAGACCAAGCGTATACCTCCTTTTTTTGATATTACAAAAATTTGTTGGAATTTTCCAATAAACGTAACGACTAAATATCCTAGCATTGTACTTACTACCCAGTAGTATACTTATGTATGTACAGGACATACTCCTGCTAATATTTACCGCAAATTGAGTCTTTCCTACTGCTTTTACTTTCCAGTTACTTTACCCTAAGAAGTCTATTTCATCTCTACCATACGTGTTTCGTCATGTAAAATACAAAACAATCTAAAATTTGTTGAAATTTTCCAACAAACGTGACGAGTAGATATCCTAGTACTTACTAGCCAGTAGTATACTTAGGTACGTACAGCAACTATCTGTCTATCGACAGGTTCGAACGAATGGAACTGTACAGTAGCTTCGATAGAAAATTTCACCAAGGACAGATTAGATCTGGCGTTTAGAATCTAACAAGTAAGATAGGATTCGGGGGCAACATCCGGCCGGTTAACGCGCTATTTTCAAGCCGAGCCTTCTGTACGCGGCTTGTCCCATTGTTCGCGAATAATGGCACCGTTGTACACGCGTGTCGTGCCGATTATGTCACGTACCGGGACGCGTGGAATGCATACAAAGAAAAACGCTCCTCTGCCCCGTGTCTGCCGTGGCTTCACGAACATCGAGCTCCAGCTCCAACCAACCAGTGTTCTCACCGTCGTGTCGCGTCGCGTCGCGACGAAACCGCGGAGCCAAACGTGAGAAAGAGGAAGTCGTCGATCCCTCGGGCTTCGATGGAACGCGCGGACCCACACAGACCGATCAACGCGATCTCTGACGCACCCTGAAAGCAGATGAGCCGCCACCGATTCCGTTTAAACGCGCCATCGTTATTTTCTCTAATCGAGACGCGAGGGATTCTCCGCTGACAAAATGAACATTCGTTCTACACCGCAACTATCGAATAGTATAGCGAGAAGATACGATGGTTCGAGTTCTCGTGTAGTTATAGTTATATCTACTTTGTTACGTAATAGATTATGATAGACACGAATAATCGATAGGTTTTGGGTCGCGTGGTTCTCTTGTATAGCACGTTCTACGTGATATGCATGTGTACGATACGATGGTACGGTGGAAGATGGAACGCGTAGAAACGTGGCTAATTATACTTTAATTACGGAAAATTTGTGTAAATGGATCCAGTATATGTACAAGATATTTTTCTTTATTTTTCTAACACGTGGAAATTCTGCTTTATTCTTAGTTTAAATTTAATGGCGAATTACGCGAGTGAATTTAAGCAACACGCAAGTTAACGAAAAGAAGCTAATTTTTACCGTATTATTTAAACGTATGAACGTTTTCAATTCAGCTTACACAGCCACGTTCGTAAAGTAAGTGAAACACGAAAGAATCCTACACGCAGGCCGATAATTTTATCAAATGCGGTTTAATAAAAGAAATTATACAGCGGGAAACGTATATTGGCCGCGATGTTAAAGGAACTTGTTTGTGGGTAGGTTAGGTCTACCACTGACTAAACCGCAGCAGCCACCTAAGAGCGAGAGATTCATTCAGCAGTCGATTTGAATCGAAAGGAAACGCGAGCCGGGCACCACAATGAATGAAAATCGCGAGAAACCAGGAAGCACGGTGACCACGTTTGCAGCCGCGTACCGATCACTCTCACGGTATTCCTCGGCGTTATCCGAGCGACTTGTTCGCAACCATCGTGCCAAGACGATTATTCAGAGAATTACAATATCGTGCGAACTTTTCTACATCTTCGTCTTCTATATAAGCTAATGGTAAAATTGTAAAAATTTGTAAAATTGATCAAGCTTCAAAGCACATACACCGGTTTCGATTGCTAAAACAGAAATTTTTGAACGAATATTAACAAAAAAAAAAATATGGTTCTCGAGCTTTTTCAGTAAGACGTTAACTTGCAATCTTATAATCTTACAACGTTAGATACGTTGACGTTTAATTCATAAATCACGTTTGCAATCTGAAATTCAAGATGCTTTTGCTTTGGCGTCATTTCCAACTGACGAGTGTGTCTGTATGGTTCTAGCTGCGACTAGATCAACGACACGTCCACTTGATACGTTTAATACGCTTTGATTCGTAGTTATATCGGCTATGTTATAGCTATACCTGACTATATTCTTTCCACCAAGAGTACATAGTCGAGCAGAACCAAAGGAGGAACGCTTCGAGATGCAGTTGATGCGCGTTTATTTTAACTCGTCCCCGAAGGTTCGCCGGTTCGATTCTCCACGTGGGAATAATTAACACCGGTAAGACCGAGGGCTTTGCCCCTTTCGACGGATGATTAATGAAACGTGTTATCATCCCCTACATGTAACGGCCGATGTAACATCAGACGCGCGTTTGGTCGCGCTACGCCGAGACATTAATTCGATCGACGCTTCCTGGAAAGTGCATCGAGCAAAACACGCTTGCCAGTTGACTAAATCGCCGGTTTTCTTCCGATCAACCGCTGAGAGCAGAGTATACAAGAGTGTACATCGTACGTATATAAAGAACGCAATGGTTCGCTCGATTGCCATTTCACGACGATCTTTCCCACCGGAAGAATCTCCTTCCTATCGATCCATTAACTCACTCTCCAGTCTCTTAAACATTTTCCATCTAACTGTTTGCACTTATACCGAGCTTTTTCCCTCGCAGCTGTAACTCCTTTGCGTAATCGAAGCGCTTCCTTTGAGAAGAAGGTCCACACGACAGAACGGTGAATCGAGTAAACTGTGCGGGAGGTTTCAGTTCCAGTTTTTCTAATATTAGATACGTTTGAATTGGTAATTTACGTTATCATCTAAAAGGTCGAAAAATTTGACAAAAGTAGTTCTCGTCGCAAGCTTCTCGATTGCTTCGAGCCGAATTCAATTTGCCAGGATCGTGGTAGAATCTGCGGTTGTATTGTACCTTCGTTCAAAGGGATTTCGTATTTTCAGAATCTTACGATGATTTTATAACAATTCGATCTTTCGCTAGAAAATAACATCTATACGTATTTACCATAAACCTACAGGTTCTTCTTTCAGCAATTTTCGCCATCTTATCGATTCGAATTCGATTGGTCAGGATCGTACTAAAAGGTGATCGCTCGTACCAAAGAAATTCCAAAAGGAATATCAAATTTTCGGCGCCTTGTACTTTGCATCGAAGAGACTCTGAACTCTCGGCGTTCGATCAGCCTTCGGGGATTTTTCCCGATCGAACGGCCCGATTCGTAAGATTTTCTCGCGTCTCGCAATCCCTTTCTATTCAGCCGGGGCACGGCAAGCGCGCGTGAACGCACTCGATTGCATTTCCCTGCAACCTTCTGGGAATCTCGCGTCGCTCGTGCGTTTCGAGGAGCAGTGTGAGAACCGACGGATCGAAAGGTTTCGACACGGTCGAGCGGTTAATTAGAATTTCCAGGAGCTAGACAGGGCCCCGATACGGACGGTGGAAAACTCGCATCGACCACGCGCAACGTCATCCTCGTCGAACGATTCATCAGCGTGTAGTTCCTCTTCTTAATTACCTCGTTTGGGAAGACCTTCCTTCCGTACCTCGTTAACGGACCGTGCTACTTTTCCTCCGACGAAAATTCTCCTCTACGATAAAAAAAATCCGTCTTGTTATAACGGGCAACGTTGTTATCGGAATAATTTAGCTTCGCGAGGAACGAGAACGATCGGAATGATCGAACAGCACGCGGAAGAACAGTCCGCGAGCGCACGCGCCGCCGTTCTCACAGCTTTCGAGATGCATCCAGGTGTGGAGCAGTCTGTAGGTCAGTTACACTGTTACTGTTACCGTCCAGGCTATTACCGGTTATCGCGCGCCACGCCAACGGTACGCGCAGCGTTCGTTCGCAGTGGAATTCTGCTTTGAGCGCGAACGTGATCGCGCCGATGCAAGTAGCGCTCGCCTACCTTCCACACTACCTCGAATTAAACACCGTGAGTCGAATTTTCAGACTACGATCGGAAGTACGTTCTTTCCACAGGATGAATTGTAATTCTATGTACATGTCTGGTTCTTGGAAGGAAAAAGGGAAGGAGGAGAATCTATAAGCAGGATTGTCACTGATCGTGTTCTTTGTTTGAAAATGATCTGGGACGGTTAACGCGTAGCGTTGACAAAACCATCGATACCGCGAGAAATTCTTAATTAATTGCCGCATATGGTGGCTAATTAAATGCGAAACACGGGACGCCGCTGGCGCCGCTGCCGGGCATACCTCCCGCATCGTACTTCCACTTTTTCCTCTCTTCTCTCTTATTACCACGCTTCTTCGTTTTATCTACTTGTTTGCCATAGAGTGGAATGGAATTCAATGGCGTTAGGATCTATGCGACGTCTGTTGCGCGAGGATAAAAATTTTAATTAACGGAGTAAAACATATTGTGTTTATATTTTCCATGTACCATTTTCGTGTAGATCGTATCACGAGCTATATAAGTACGAGATCGTAACGCGTGAAACGTTTGCTTCGCTAAAATAAATATCTGCGTATTCGCTTTTCAGCGGAGTAACATTATTAATTTAGTTGCAAGTATATTATGTCGTTGGACTGGTCACAGTTTTCACATCGAGATACGACGTTTTTCTAACGTTATTTTCGAAAAATGTCGTCGCTTCCAGTTTTATAAATATCTCGTAGATACATTCTCATTCTCGAAGATGATATCGCTAGGAAATTTAAATAATCCACGACAAATAGTAGCTTCATTGGTAGCTCCATCTTCGAAGACTCCATCTATTTTACGATCTATTCCACGATAAACTGCAAACCAACGCATTTCATTTTCCCCTCATTGAACGAACAAATTTGTCCGCGATCATTATCGTTGACGAAAACTTACATCGTACCGTATCGTTTGTAAATTATTCGTATTGCAATGTAAACATATCCTTCCATCGCAGACCGCTATGTTGGGAAGGGGTTAATCGCCCTATTGCCGCGTTTCTATAGAGTTCATGCTCGTTACAGCCGTTACTCGTCTCCGTATACCTGCTATTTTTATTTTCAATTTCCTCGGAAGCACCGCGGCGTCGGACAGTCGATCGATAGTCCATCCACTTTCTCCGGTCGTCGGCGAGAAGGCAGCGTGAGAGAATTTTCGCCTTTCAGACCAAAGGGCCGACAGCGAATCTTCCTATTTCTTTTTTCTCACTCTGCTCCGGGCTACTCTTTATACCTAACGCGCGGCGCGAAATTCTGGTCGATCAACTGGCGGGGAATCTGGCCGTGGCGCGGTCGTCTATCGGCGTTAATTCCAGGCATCGAGGCGTCATTATGACTAATGAGCTAGGCGGGACGTGGCTCTTTGATCCGCGACGTTAGAATTAGTGCCCGGCGCGGCGCAGCCATCTCGCGAGCCCGGATAAAAAGGGATAAGGCTGAAAAAGGGAGCGAGAAAAACGCTGGCCGAATATATCGACCACACCCATCGTGTTCTCGACGCGTGTATCGCGACTCTTTTTATTATTCCAACCAGGCCAACCCCCTCACCCCTATCATTGATTTCGACACCTCCTGCGGTATAAGGGCAAAAAGCCTGTTGGCGAGAGGAACATCGTTTTTTACCCCGTCTGAATCGACCGTTAAATTTATTTACATTTTAGATCAACTCCGTAACCTGCATTGTCTCACCGATTGTGGTGGCAATTATCGGTAATTCAGTTTATGCAAATTGATTGGATTAATTGTTCGTGAATTAATATCGTGCCGCGTCGTTCGATTACCGCGTCGACTACCACGACGTCGTTTGGGATTTTCCATTTAAAAGAATCGATTCGAAGCGGCAACTGCGTAGGAAGCGTGCCGCGCGAGTGTGTACAGTCATGCTGACTCGATATTGGCTCACCGTCAAAGTCGCCGTTGTTTTATATCGTTCGCTTTGAAAGAATACAAGGCTATCGAGATTGTACGTTTTTGTCGAAAATAAATTTCGTAATACTCGATGTATACTTTTATCGCAACAGCTTCGTACAACGCGTACGTACAGTGATCCACGGAAGCTTTCCTACACCTTATGAAAATGTTATCGTTATTATTCAACAAATTATAATTCCATTTAATACTTCGCGCTTGAGATACACGTACGAATTATCGATGGTTAATTTTGAAAAATTCACTCTCGAAGAAATTGGTCCTTTCGTCGTGGAGCCGGTACATCGCACGAGTACGCGAAGAAAGGTTGTCCGGAAAGTGTCTTTCTTTCGCAAACGTGTCTTTTACAACGATGTACCTTCGTACAAACGTGAAACCAAGTGAAATGTCTGTGAAATGTCGCGGTGTTTATCTCAACAGAACAAAATGGATCGTACGTAATTCGACAAAATAACGTTGTACGCTTATTATTTCCTCATAAAACGAAAGAAAGTTTTCGGACAATCTGATACAACTATACGAATAGTTACGACGATACGCGAATCATTATGAATTCCTTACCTTAATATCTATCGTGTCGATAGATATCTATTGGGTTGGCAACTAAGTGATTGCGGATTCTGTCATTAGGTGGTATTGACAAAATCCGCAATCACTTAGTTGCCAACTCAACAGTTGTATCGAAAGAGCAAAGTCAGACGCGGCAAAATCCACGGTAGCTTTCAAAATGGTTGCATAGTTGTAAAAACGAAACAAAGCAACCGAATATATTATCGATCAGAGCACTTGCTTTTTATTTTAGCCCGCAGCTAGACAGATTCGTGTGCACGTTCGATTCTCCTCCTATGCTTTTGTACGGCACATGGTCGTGTCTAGTTCTGCGTGCCACCAAAGAAACGTAAAACGCACACAACCGTCGCGTCTACCTTGAACATCAACATGCAAAGTTGACGGGTCACGATAGCGTTCTTTTCGCAGCTCGAACGGTTGCCGATCCGAGTCGTGCACGAACTACATCCCTGTCATGGTCCTCGCGATAGCCTCCTCCCAGTTGCTCTTTTTAAACTTCATTCTCGATAGCGTGCCTTTACCTTTTAATCCGTGCCGTGTAAAATCTTCGGCGAGAGAAACTCCTACCACCCACCGTGGCTGTAAGATTATCTTCAACTTCGCCGAGTGAAAAATTGACACGAAGCTTACAGAAGATGGCAGGTGGTTTTCCATAGTAGCGCCAGCTCTGATCGATCAAACTGCCCGGCCGTTTATACGTACAACCCCGTTCATAAATATTGGGGTAGTCGAGGAATACCAGATAAAACGAGAAATCTCCGAGAAACTTATCAAACGTTCGGTAGATATTGCGTTTTAAAATAAGAAATGTATACACGGTACATCGATAAAACACGTTATCCATGAAACGATCTATCGTTTACGTAGATTACATCGATTACGTGGTATTTGTTAATTATAGCGAATTCAAATAATGATAAATAATGGTACATGTTTATTCGTGAAATCTGTTTCTAAATACTAGGTTGATGAAAGGAAACGTTAAAATACTCGATCAGCGTGCATGAGTGGAATTATCGCTTTTTACAGCCCTTTAAGTTAATAAAATAAGCTCACAGCCTCGAGATTATTATCTCGTCTAGAATCTTAGAAAAAAATGCCACATAAATCGTACGTATAATTCTGCCCTATTAATTTAACATTCGCTTCTAATTAAGCGAATATATATATAATTAATCGTTTCCTTAGGTATCTCGATCGATCGACCACGTTTCGTGCGAGATTAACGGACGTTCTAATACTTGCGAGCAGGACTGTACATCCATCGATTATACACAACGCAAAATCTACTTTTACTATCTTATTTCAGTTTCTGTAAAAATTCGCCAACCTCGACCACGTACACGGCGTCTAAAAATTCCGCCGCATTCAGACACACGCGCTGAAACGAGCGAACGATTAGAGATCGCTGGCGAAAAGGAAAGACCGAAATCACTAGCGTGGCTCGCCGGACGTTTATTCAGGGTGCGTACCCTTGTATATCGGTGGACGGCCTGTCCGCGGTGGACCCTGTAATTATAAAGGACCGGTTTTCTCTGGCGTGTACACCTATGGTATACATACGGTGTACGCTCTCGCCGTTCTCCCGTTTGCACGTAATCGACGTTCAACTTTTCCGTGCTCTCTGGCACACGGTACATTCCCATCGAGATCGAACAAACTCATTCTATATAAAAATATCCCGCGATGCTCGCGGAAACAAATGTGCAACGAGTCGCGGTGGCGTTGCAAAACCTCCACACCTCGTTCACCTTGTCTCGTAACCTACCGTAACGACGCATTTCTCTTGGCCAAAGAACCTTTTCGACTGTGATTTTCCCGCATAGCGTTCTGTAGAGAGAAAGTTGAGCAACGCGATCTCTGGACACCGAGTTAGGACCGGACAAAACTTTCGACATTTTTCATGTTTTTTTGGGTAGAATCGAAAGGCACCAGCAGAGAGAACCGTACAGTTAATAAAAAGATTCGACGACCAATTAAAACGGCTGAGAGCGTCACGTACGAGTGCAACGTTATCGTTAATTTTCTGTTATTTAATGTAATTTTCAAGCAGCATGCTTTGGTGAAAAATTTGATCGCAGTTCAGGATGCGATGTTCTTTGACATTTCTACCATTAATCGCCATTTAATAATTGCGTCGATAATATCGCGGCCATCTCTTGTAATTCACAGTTATATTGCGGTGAATTATTGTTTCTATATTCCTTGCCGTAAACGTCCACGTTTATCGTTAAAGATTATTAATTATTTGGAATTCAATAATTCCCAGGGTACGAATACTTTTAAAACTCATTAAAATCCTCATTTCGAAAGAAGTTACGTCTGGTAATAAACAAATAAATGAATAAGTATGAGAAGAGTTACAGAATTTTGAACAAAAATTTTAACACGAGATATTCAGTTAACTGTTTATTAAATTCATCGATTTACTTCACTTTGATTTATTCCATTGGTCCAGTATGATACTTGAGAAGCGCAGAATTGCGAATGAAAAACGTGTCTGGTGAAAGCTAATATTCCGAGTTATCAGCTACGAGCTTCTTAAAAAGCGATATAAATAAAAGTGGTACGAAATGAACAAAAATGAAGAGAGGTGTCGTTAGCTCGGCCAGACGAGATTCCGTGGCCAAACGTACGCGTTGCGATCGGAATCCTTTCACGGTCTAGTGTATGCGTGCTTTCGGGAGGCTACGGGCATTTCTAATGCTCGATCGTGGTCAGAATTACCCGTGCCGCGTTAATAAACCGCCGCTCGAGCCCGGTATCGCGTGTCGCGAAATTCCAGCCAGCTGAGTCACACGAGAACGCGGCCCGATTGCCCGACCACTTCGATCGATTCTACTTCTATCGTTCCGATTTGGTATCGAAGTTGAAGTCGTAAAGACTACAATTAATACGCGCAACTATCATCGTTCTAACTAGAAATCTTTGGCGATGAGATATTGATTTACAATTTTGTTCCAAAGATATTCGTTTCAACAATCTCGCGCAATCGTAATGATAAGACAGCAAAGATCGTAACTAAGTTAAGCAATAAACCGGATTAACGTGCCGATCGTGTTAAGATGTATCTAATCTTCTTTTCGGGTCACATTTTCAATCGTATCTAATAGATTTTGTGATAAACGTCTCGTCAACAAATTTTACCGATATAATCAGGATCCAGTTACGGCGAGCTAAAAATTTTCTGCGATAAGAATTCGACTACTTTCGTGACCCGTGATGTATATCTAGCGTTTGGAATTTTTACACGGCGTTAGAGTGACGTAAGAATTTCCATAATAACGTAGCAATGAAATCACTGTCTCCACGAGTCGTTGAAATTTACGGATCGATCGATTTCGAATTAGAACGAACGAAGGAATTTCGCGTTGTAAGTTCGATTACAAAGTTGGCGAGTAATTTTATAGAGCGGCGTTCTTTCGCCTGGACTGCTTGAGTACAAACTCGATCTATCGTATAAAGCGGTTGCCAAAGTGGCGATTAGAATCACGCCGATGTTCGATCGTTATCGATAATCCGCGGAGGCGATCAGCGATTCCCGTAGCCGCGAATCTGTCGATCATGCACCGCACTAACTCCGTGGAATGATCGAGTTGCCCAATCGAATTGCAGATCGAATTATTTCGCTGGAAGTTCAATTTCTTCTCTCTTTCTCTCTCTCTCTCTCTGCACGATTCTCGATTTTCTTTACGTTTCATTGAACTTGCTCCAGTATCGTGGCAAAACTAATCGTTTGTGGAATTTTATTCGATAAATGGGAAGCACTTCGTTAGTTATGAATCTTCTCAACGGGGAACATGAATGGTTCGCTCGTAATCGAATATCTTTCGAGCGGAAAGAAGGATCAAATAACCGATAAATGCGTAATAAATAAGCAATTAAGTAAAGAGCTCGATCGATAACTAATCTTGCACTTTTAGAATATGAAAAACAGCCAACGAGAGATCAGATTATAAATAGATTAGGAATTATAAATCCTAGGCTTCTCTTTTGTAACCACGCGTCCAAGAGAATAATCAAACGATCTACGATTAGCGAAACTTGTAGAGTTTCGTTTCTCTTATTGTCAAACTTGCTCGCTGAACGTCCTAGCAACTCCCGACTCGTAAAATTTCGCTAATAACGTTAATTCGATCGTGCAAGGAGTCCCAGCAAGCTGAGTCCCGGTGTATCGAACGTCTCGTCGTTGTCCAAACCGTACAAGAAAAAAATGATCGTTGTGTCGATTATATGGGAGGCGGATGGTGCACCGCTCGAATTAGCACGATCGACGCGTGTTCGCGAGCACGTGCCTCGAATGCGATTCGTCGAGTTTCGCCGGAAAGAGAAAGAGGTTCGGGCGATCTTTTCGACGTTGTGGGTTTTCCAGCCGCGCCTATCCTTTCACGTCTATCGATAAATGAAAACGCCAGACGCTTTCGAACGAACGCGACAAACGAGTTTACGATTTTCTTCGCGACGCCGCGCTGCGATTGGAACTCGAAGAAGGTGGTCGTATCGATTGTAGTAGAGGCGGGTATTCGCGGAATGACGCAGATACGGTGAACAAAAGGCCAAGGTCAGGATGTGTCGAGCAATGGTCTTATTAATTTTGAAGCTCGACAGCCGGGGGCTTTAGGGTGCGACGGAAGAAATAAGAGGGTAAAGAAAGTGGGCCAGCCTGTGACGTGGTTCTGTACACAATGCACGATTGTACAATGCAAACGAGCTCGGATCGGTCCTTTTGTACTGCACGGGCCAATAATCTACCTGGACCAAAAAAAAAAAACCCGACGAAACCAGACTCCTTCGTTAAGCTTCTTCTCGACTGCACGAATTGATTTTGTTGAGGTTATTCGATGTGTAAACAGAGAAACTCGTGGATAAATTGTAATTGTAGAAAATACATTTAAATAGAAGCGTAATTATAAGTAAGAATACAATTTGAGCTGGTCCAGATTCGCACGCTAGCTGTGTTACCCAATAACTGAAAAACCCCGAAGCCAACGTCACCTGTCTACTGTTTATGGTCTGTCTTCGTCGTAGTCTTTTGTCTATACGCTGTCGATGGCTTCGGTGCTTGAGAAAACTAAAAAAGACCAGATGTAGAGTTTTCTTAGAAGTGGTGACCACTTCAACAGATTTCACCAACGTGATTCGAACGTACTTACCATGGAATCGTTTCGTCGTCGATCGATGTTCGTAGTTAGTTTAGTTGTCGTTTGCAATTTATTCTCAATGTCCCTATGTTCACAGGAAAACTGCTAGTTTCTCGTTCGACATCTGTACGCCGCGTCTTGCAAGCGTAAAACGTATTATTTGATCGTCGTTCGATGAAACACGATAAAAAGGATTTGTAATTTGTAATGAAAATTAGAAGAACGAAGATATATATTTCGCATCTGTTTCAAAATAAATTATTGAAAGCTATCGTTCCATCGTCGACGGAGAATTTCTCACAATGTATCACAATCTGGGCTATGGGAGTTGCAGGGTTAATGGGTTAATAATTCGAGTGGTCTCTTCGTTCAATTAGATGCAGAGTCGGACACGTGTTCAATGAGCGGAATCAATATATCCGAAGAAATATGTCAGCTACGCGACCTATCGTCGTAACGTCGTCGCGATCGATGACCGCGCGTCTAATTGCTGCTATTTTATCACGCTCGTTCAAACTTCTACGATCATCGATTCGTCTCGATCGCGATTAATGCCCAATTTAGTCAGGCGAAAAATCACCAACGCCGACAAATAAAGCAGCGAACGCGCGTTATCGCAGATTTTCGCAGCTGTACGGTATTCCATCGTATTACGAAAGCAGGAAGTCTCGGTTCGAACAAGTCTGACGGTTAAACGCGGATCCTAACTGTACCGTGCGTACAAATACCACGCGTACTAGCGGCTCGTGTCGGAGTGCGCTCGAGTTCGCGACAGGATGCACGCCGCGGCGTCAAGGTGCAGCTTGTGCTATCGGCGAATCTACCGTTCGAGGCAAATAGCAATTTTTTCTCGAAGCTTTTAATTAGACGACGGTGCTCGCGAGATTAGAGGCTGGACTCTGTTCTTCGGCTAGCAGCGAAGAAGTGGTAACGGTAAATCAAGAGCGCGGACAAGCACCGAGGAACAAAACGCCAGGTTGCTGCAACCATTTCGATTACGATCTACTACGGTACAGATTCACCGTGTTACCTATGCGTATACCTGTACGCCCTTCTCTCAAGATCCTTCTCTTCCGATCGAACGTCGATCGCCTTCGGGCGACGCCTAGCATCGTTTTAGGCTAGCGAATTTTTCTCGCACGGTATCGTAACGGAGTGCTGCAGCGTCTCTGAATACAAAGCGATGTATATACAGCGGTAAAGTAACGTACATTTATGCGTACGTAAGTATACCGTCGTCGAAAACTTTGCAACACGCTTCGCCTTCTGAATTCCGTTACTATTACAGTCGTAAGGTCCATCTTTAAATACGATCATTTTACTTCTGGAATTTGTTCAAATTTCCTAAAAGCTACGGGCAATGAAACAATTACGTTCGAATATAAACATAGCCCACGCCAATGATCCAGCTATTGCTGCGAACCAATATGTTCGTTTATTCGTTCTTTCAATTCGCGATCTGATGCGTGGAAAAACGAACGATCGCACACAGTTTTTCGATCGACACCTGTCTGTTCTCGTACGGTTTAACGCGTTAATCTTTGAGCAAACCTTTGACCACGGCAACGATCTCCAGTCCATACGTTCGTTACGCTGGAACGTGCTGTTCCATGGCGCCTAGATTACTAGAACCGATTAATCGATACCAGGTTACCAAAGTACGTGTTTGTTCGAGTTACGTTTAGTCCGTGTATCGAGTATAGCGGAGAAGCCTGGAACGTCTGTTATTCGCACGATTCGGTCTTATCGTTGTAAGTCGAACGACCGATAATGCGCTACTTTTTTACCGCGTTACTCGTTTCAGTCAGCTCCTCGAGGGTTAATATTAATAATACCGTGCGTGCAACCTAGTGAACGATCACTCGCGAAGCGGAATTGCGGCTCGATACAAAGTTCAGCGGCGTAACGCGCGCCGCTAGCCTGCGTCCTAGTTTCCGACAACTGAAGATCGTGGCGATATCATCGTTCGCACGATGCGCAAATAACAAAACACGTCCAACTGAGTACGGGTATGTTCCGCAATCTACAGTGGTGCGTTTAGACCGAGCGAACGAACGCTCGCTTTTCTCTCGCTTTATTCAAATTTCCGAACGAAATGTGTTAATGCCGAATTAGAAATCGAACGTTCGTAGCGATCGAGCGAAAAACTTCAAAGAATCGAGCAAGCTTTTTTTGCAGCGTTCTAGAACAATTGTCAGACGTCGAATCGACGTTCGTTTACGCCGTCATTTTACCAAATTCCTGCAAAATGGGAAAAGAGAGGGCGTTCGCTCGGTCTAAACTCACCTTAAGCCACGCTTTATACACCGACACATGCATCCTTCGAGAGCGAGAAGAAAAATCGGTTGTCGTGGGCGATCGAGCGCGGGAATTCGATGGAAATTCGATGGAAATTCAATTCTCGATTCTTTCGTGGCGCGGATGGAACA
This sequence comes from Bombus huntii, assembly GCF_024542735.1. Taxonomy (NCBI): domain Eukaryota; kingdom Metazoa; phylum Arthropoda; class Insecta; order Hymenoptera; family Apidae; genus Bombus; species Bombus huntii. The sequence goes on along the minus strand of NC_066245.1, from coordinate 3,753,755 downwards.
ATTTGCGAATCGTCGAGGGCAAGTTTAATCGAAAAAGCTCGATCGCGAATAGCAAGGAAAAGCGGAAGAACGAAGAAGAAATAGTGGCGGATGAAGAATGAAAAGGTTAACGGGGAACGTCGCGGCAACGCGGTTCGTTTTAGCGTTGTTCCCCGGGTCGCTAAGCAACGGCATGCTTTTAGCGCTTTCGTTCGAGTGGTAGCTTTTGTCTCGAGATCAAAAGATCCTCGAGCGTTCGGCTAACTAGCGGTTTTCGAATCGTTCCGACTTGGCACCAGAGGAGCGACCATCGTTCAAATGAAAATTCGGTCAAAATATCCCTTCTCTATTGGAAGTTGTTGTCCTTGCGCGTATCGAAACATGGAACTGTGTGCCGCAGCATCATAAATAATTGATAGCAAACAGAGAGAAGGGGGTACTTACTCACCATAATCGGAGCGCAATCTCGCCGACCAGATATGGACGAAGAAGGTATGGTAAGAGCAGCATCTGCAACGAAACACAAGCCATTCTTTTAGCAGCTAATTCACCGTTATATCTCGCTCACAATGAAACTTCCTACTCGCGTCTGCCTCGTTCGCCGTTAGCGAAAAAAAGGAGAAAAAAAAAAAGAAAGAAATCGTTCGATGGACGACGATCCTTTCGAGGATCATATCTGGTACATATTTCGTGTCTCTTCGAGAGAATCGTTCCCGATGTGTAATTCTGTCCTACTTTAATAAAAATATTCTGCGTTTATTCGTTTCTTAAGATATTTCTCAATATTCAAAGTTTATATTTAAAGTTAATATTTCAAGCTATACTAGGCAAGCTTTTACGAGATAACGACGATATGTTTTAAACCGAAGAAAAACGGGATGAAAGAAGGAAAATGATAGAACTTTAGTTTCCTTCGGTTTCGAAATAGCAAACAAGATATCCGAAGCAAGGTAGGCAGATATCGATCGTTGGGCTTTAACGTCAAATATCGATTATCACAAGATTCAAGATGAATGAGAAAATGGAAAGTTATTAGGAGGGAAGGGATCGACGGGCAAGCTCGCTCGTACTGGCGATAAATCAACGTTACACAATGCCAACAGCTTGTTTTCCAGGGTAATCTGTTTACAGATTACCGATAAGCTGATTAGCAAACGCGTGGTTGACTTGGTCGTACGCGAACAGCTCGCAGCTTCTCCAGAATAAACGCTCGTACTCCGAGAAGCTTCGACGTTCAAAGCAGAAACGATCGATGCCGTAACCAAAGCGAACGCGACAAAGAATTCCATTTCCTCGGAAACCTAACAGGGAAAAGGCGTTTCGAGGTATCGCTACCTCCTGCACTACCGATTCGCCAATTCTCTTCCTCGTCATGAATAACGCACCTTCCCTGCTATTTCGATTCAATTTCTAGCACCATCCTTTGCTCCTCGGCATTCCCCTTTATCGCTGTTCCTGTTTGATGCGTAAACGGTCTCGAAATTTCTTTACTACGCTCGTTCTTTGCGTCTGTTTAACAACTGTATCAGCGAACGAGAACTATAGGGTTATCAAACAGCGACGATAAAGAACGCGGATAAGATAAAGCCACGAGTACATAAGAAGATCTAATTCTCTGTATGAAATCTGATTTTTAATCGAGTGTGTTTACTTTCTTATGCTCACAGTCGTAAACTCGTATTTCCTTGGTTCTTTTTCTTATCACGTTAAGTGGCATCGAGTGATCATCGGTGAGAGCCGCGTTACTCAATTTTTTCCAGCGATTAAAACACGATAAGTTCCGACGACTAAAATGTTTTCGACCACGCGAATGTCTTAGATAACAAAGGCGATACGATGGTTTGGAAAAATTAAATATTATGGCGTACAAAGTATATCTCGATCTGTTTTAGAAATTTCATTTAAAAAACGCTTAGTTATCGCCATAATTACGACACGGTATAAATGAATCAATTGAGATGGAAAGAAGCAGGTGCTGCAAAATCCTTTCGTCCCATCCTTCGATTCGTCATCGACCAAGAGCTCTCGTTTGAATGTTTATATCTCCGTCTCTCGGAAATCGACTCCGCTCAGTCGCCATCGCTATCGCTAACACGTCCAGTTCGGTAAACAATTATGTCCCTTTATTATCTTCGCTGGCAGGGAAAAATCTATAAAATTCGCGTGGCGGTGAACGCGTAAACCGACGAACCAAAGCGAATTGCATTGCACGCGCTACCCACGTTGGAACTGCAAAAACACCGACGAAAAAACGAATAGTCGTCGTGATTCCGGCTCGCTCACGCGACTATTAATTATCCGCTGAAAACCGAGAAAGAAACCGCCGGTAATTCGGCTTTTTTAAACGAGAACCACGCGTTCGCTTTCAATCGGCATGGACCGAGACGTGGCGTGACGAGACTGGACCACCCCGGCCGGACTAATTTCCAGGAACGATTCGTAGAGATCGTGCAGAAAATCGTGCGTTCCATCCGCGATTTCGAAAACGCTCCGAGTAACAGGCTGAGAAAATGTTTCGGCAGACGGTGGTGTTTCAGAAAACGAGGAGTAGATGGTGTCTGAACGGTGCAAGTTACTTGGCCGAATTTAACGCACAGTTTAAGCGGATCTGGCCGTGGGTAAGCGGCAACTTGGTACCGTGAAAGAGCGAGTGTAATTAGGGAACCGAGTAACCACCTCGGATTAACTTGCTGGATAACGATCGGTTAGTCCGTCGCTCTGTTCCTCCCCTTAGATTTGAATCCTTCGATCTTTTAAGCACGAGTACATTAATTCTAAATCGGCGAACGTGAAAAAATGGTAAAGTCAAATACGGTATATGTTTGTCGATAAAATAGCTATCGATAATCGAGCTTAATATCGAGATACAGGTTTCCGAGAATTTCCATCTACGAACACAAATATTATTTTGTCTCGCTTCTAGTGGTTTGTCTTCCGATAACGATAGACATCAAGACAAATTTAAAGTACGAACAATCAGTTTCTTACACTTTGCGGAATTTCCTTGGTCTTTCGACGATTTACGAATTTTCTGCAACACCGGCGTGCAACTGTTTGAAGCACCTTCCTGGAAATCCTTTGTTCGAGGAACGGGACGGGACCGAGCATCCGGTGTCGAATTTAATACAGTCGTAAAGTCGGAGCGCGACTTCCGAGCTGCAACCGCGACGAGGAACGTAACCGTTTCCTTGGACTTCCTAGCTCGAGCTAGGGAAACTGCTCTCTTCGTTTATTCGCGATCGCGTGTAAATTGCGCGTAAGAAACTCGAGATGTCCTTCGCTCGAAGATTTTCCTACCTTGCCTATGAGATTGTCAATTTTCTACCATATAAATACATCGCGATTGATAGCTTTCTTTTATCGATAAATTCGATCGTTGCATAAGAAAAAGACATATTAAAACATTTCGTATACGCAGGTATCGTGTCTACTTAGCCGATGTTCATGCTGTTCGCTGTTTTTTCAACAGTTGTAACAGAATTTCGAGAGAAATTAAAGCTTCGTAGCACTGTAACCGGGTCTCGAGATAAAGACGTAGAAACGGAGGACTGCACGCTTTGCATCGTCCACTGATAAGCAGATAAGGGCTAGAGCACGAGGCATCCCGGGCGTCGAGTTTTCATATCGCGTTCCTGGCTAAATTGGATCGGATTACAGAGCGGGGAACGAGGAATGCGCGGTGAGAACCGACGCCGGTCGCTCCAAAGAATTTCGACGCGGACGACGCTTTCGCGCCGCGAAATTAGAGACGCATAACGAGAAACCGCGCGATTTCCAGCCTGTTGCGATATCAAATGTAATGGCTTCGCGCTACCGTCGCGCTAGTTCCATTCGTTTGTCACCGACGTCCCGAATCTCTTTTTCGCTCTTATAAGAAGACTAAGGTAGGCGAGATCGAAATAAGATGACTACGTTACGAAGAAACAGTTCATTACGCTTCAAATATGGAGAAATACATTCAGCTGCTACCCACGTATACGTTGTATACGCAACCTGTCTTAATTATGTAAAAGTTAGCTGTCAAAAAACAAAAAAGACGAGAACCGGTCGTATCACGCTTCGAATTCATTTTCGTCGTATAGCGCTGTAGTAGCTGTACGTTTTACTCGTCGACTTTAATATTCATCTACGGCGCGTTTCTCTCTTAACGGAAAATCCGCAAAGAGGTCGAAGAAGCACGCGCGTTGCAAGCGATGCTGCCGGTTGCTTGCGCGCGAATACGAATTATTATCGCTGTTGTTATTATTGCGGTTCGCGATACCGTCACGGTGAATAACAATAGATTGTCGGAGACGAGAAACGCTTAATCTCAACAACTGCGCTAACTTGCAATAACTTTAACCATTTATCGCCTCGGTTATTTTATTTTTCTTCGTTATTAATGTCTTACTTTTTTAAACACCTATATTAAAATGTTTATACAGAGAGACTATTAATTTGTTTCTTTCTTCAAGATCTTGCTAAACAAAGTATCCATATATCGCGTGTTCCAATATATAATATCCTTATCGATTATAAATAATACGTAGCACGAGTACGTACCATAAAACTTGCAAATATATTTGGCTGCTGGTACCATTTTCATAAAACTGATCTTTTAAAATACCATCGAAGCATAAAGAATTAATCGTGGATTAGTGTGCGATCGACAACGACGTTAATCTATATCATATTTTATCTCGCCATTGTCTCTCTTTGTCAGCTTAACCACGTCTCTCTTACGAATTTCATTCGTACGATCGTTCCTGGTGAAATCAGAAATCGATGGACAGCCATCGAAAGCAAAATTTTCACGAGGTTCGCACGATCCACGAGACATCGAACGTCAAGGGGAATTTACCATAACGAGCGATCCTCGCGTAACGATATGACGTCGCAACAATGGCAGAGCGTCGTGCATAGCCATGAACGTTTAATCATTGTCAGTCGTTTGCTGTCTCGAAGGTCGTCGAACGATCTTCGCGTGCTTCGCCAGGAAGGTTAAGGTGACGGTGAGCTTTTCTCCTACGAAATCGCCGCTCGTTTAATCTTGCCTGGCGTTTGCAGCCGTGAAGTACAAGCAACGACATCCCCGACGTTTACCGCGCGTGTTTAAACCCCCGCGAATGTCGGCTACGATATAAATTTACAAGAACGAATAAATGAGAAATGCTGTTCGCGGCGCTGTCGTCCTCAGCCTACGTCACTTTACTGCATCGTAAAACATCGCGATACTTTATGAATTTCATCCGTTCGTAGGTGAACGAGCTATTGTAGCTTCTCGTACGGCAACCGCGTTCGGGACAATGTCGTCTGCTTTTCACAGGCTGCGATTACTCCTTTCCTTCTTCCTCCCAGACGGTCCGTGTCATCCGCGTATACAGCACAAATCTTTTACACGATCTTTGTTTCCTTTACATCGACCGCAAAGCTTTCTTTCCATCATCTTTGAAACTGCGAGCGAGTAGAGAATAAGTACATGTTGCAACAACGATGTTCTTGGACCGATGCGAGAATTCCTAGTTGTTCCAAAGTACATTTACTCGTGTTCATTGCAAGTTGCACAATACCTTTCGACATATGTAGCGTATATTCATAGATCGATGTCGATTCTAGATATTAAACTATCGACGAAAGATCGCGTAGAAAAACGTGGTTCGAGCTGCATTTGTCAACTTGTGAGCAATTTCATTTTGCGTTACGTGCCTCGAATGGTTAATTTCAGTTATCTGGTCGTTTAGCGAAGACGGTAGTTAATTTAATATTCATAAGCTAACTGTTCGTGTGTTGCCATGATACGTGACCTTATTACGCTATAAACCAAGTTTCCAAGTTGGAACAGTTGTAATACAACGTATCGGTCATTCGGAAGCTACGCTGACCGACCATAAATTGCAATGCAAAGGAACGATAACGATTACGTTACGATTCAAAATTTATCGCCGTCTTCCTAGTAAAATAAAAATAAGTCTTTTGATTTTCGCCGTTGGGAATACTAATTACACGCTGATACATACTAATTGAACAACGAAATTAACGAGCTTACAGAAACTGGAATTGTTCGATTTGACATCCGACAGCATAAAATAATAGATCCTGTTAAAACCTTGAACCGTCCCATTTATAAGAAACTACAGAGCCCGTGGACGGAAGAGCCGAGCGACGTCCATCGCGGGCCCATTGTCTCGGAAACGAGACCTGTTCCCTCGTCCAAGGTATTTCAACAAGACGTCGGTGGATCGATACGAGTCGAGAAGAGAAACGTCTGATCGCGCGCGTGCACTTGACATTTTGCAAGCTACGCCAATGTCGGTGTCAGCGGCACGTGTCAATCCACCTTGTTCGCGTAGCACTCGAGCACCAAGCGGAACCGAGCAGAGTCGAGCCACGGTCACGTTCCAGACACCGTCCGATCCGTGGCTTCGCTGAATTAATTCCTTTATGTTCGTAAAGACGTTTATACATGGATTTCGTGCACCTTGATCTCACCCGACCGGACGATTCCTGCCTAAACTAGATTCAAATCCAACTGATTGCCAGATACCATCTGAACCTGCATCTCGCTGGAATCGGAGCCGATGGTTGAGCCGATGTTTCTACCGATCGTTCGACGAGATTAGTGAAATTTCCGTATTGGCGAATCGATCGACGAGAGATAAGTTAGAAAAGTAGAAACAGTAAGGAGGAAAACGTTTGCGAATACAAAAGGCAACACGGTACACTCGCGTTACTCAAATGTCCTAATATTTGAATCTCTTGTTACTCGAACAGGTTGGTCGAACCATGCACATATTGTAATTAGACTGCGGATATTTGTGCAAATTCATATTCTTACGGATACGACGAAGAAACTGGAATTTGATCGAACTGGAAAGATCGAAGAAAAGAGAAGAATATTAAAATATTTTTCTACACATTACGTGCATCTTCGAATCTGCATATTTTCAATAAACGCATAAACATTCACGATCCAATTGCAATATTACATATATAAATAATAGTATAAATAATATAATATTTCATTTAAATATATTGCTCGACTTGGTGCAGTAATTCCACGTCGTTGTTCCACTCACTGAGATACCAAGATAAACGGGAGATTGATTTCCACTTGACCCTCGAATGCTTTCGCCGCGAAAGCCGGCACGAACTTGCAGTAGGTCGCATTCGATTCCCTGGCGACACCGTTTCGCGCGCGAAAGGGAAATTCGCGTGCGCTCGCGGCGCATCAATTTCAACGCGACGCTTACGCAACCAGCATGCGGCATTCGGAGTCGGTATCGTCTTCTCCTTCGTAGGCGAATCTATGTAACCGATTTCGCCGCGTGATGTTGCTTTTATTGCGTCTTAATGGAGAACCGATAGAAGCAACGTGACTCGACGTGCTCGCCGTTAACGAACAGTCGACCATAAAACCGAAAGCTAACGATGTAACGGCGGTCCGTGACATTCGTGTCGAGTTATTCGCGTTACGTGAGACAGAATTAGCGTAGATCGAAGATCTACAGCAACTCGTTTCGATTTCGTTCAATTGTCGGACAAATTTCGACCTCTTAACGCCATCAACGTCATCAATTCATATAACGACACTTTCAAACTTCGAATTAATCAGCTGTACTTTTTCTTTATTCGCGACGAAGTTGTAGAAATTTAATAGATAACTTTCTTTTAGTTTAGGTTTAATATCAGGTTAAATATAATAGCAATTTCGCTGGTTTCGTGAGGTCGCTGGACGATAAACGATCTTGCGGATCTGACAAGTCGGTGGAAAACGATCGTTCATTGAAATTTCTGGAGACGAATTCGCGAGTAAAGCCGCATTCACGCGTGCGGTCACGAACGTAGCTGAAACTGGCTATAAATAGGAATTCAAGTACGTTATTTGCCTTTAATCCGGAGAAACGGCGAGATATCTCGTCTCGTAGTTGAGACCGGTTTCTGCCAACGCGTTCGAGAGGCCGGCAAGACCGACGCATCTTTAATGCTTCTTTAATGAAGAGGTTCCCACGAATATCCTAATTACCTTGAAATTACCGTGACGCGCGCCGTTAAACACCGGAACCTATTACTTTCGAAATAAGACGGCAAGACGTTTAATCGATTGTAAAATTAAACGCGAAAATGTCTTCATGTCGGCCGACCAGACGCATCCTGCGATTCCGCTGATTATCCTTGCTCTCGAATAACTGCTCGCGTGTTTACGTGCACGTATCGAGAATGTTTCGCCGGTGTGTGCCGTAGCCGCGTTATGCGATTTGCCACTATACAGTGACACGCGAAAGTGTCCCAACTCTGTGTCGTGTAAAATTGTTATCGATATATTACGTGCGTTCTAAAAACTTGTCTGAAAATTTGTTACCACCGTGTAATGGGACACGGCTGTCGTGATTACGCTGGTAAAACATGAAACCAATTTGAAAATGTATAAAAGAGTTACGAGACATTTATCGCGCATAAACACGTACTGAGAAATTAGCCCACGAATTGCTACACAACATAAAAATACAACGAATGTTCAAGACGGTCTTGTTAAATATCGTGATAAGATACGTGCAAATATATTTGACAAAAGTTCGACGTTTCTTCTTAACAGAAATGAAAAAGTTATTCTTACTAGACTTAGGGTTGGACACGCTAAACTTCACGCTCTCGTCTAATAAATAAAATTGAACGAACTAAGCGCAATCACCTGTAACTGCATTCCGTCTGTAGAAATTGAAAATTAAATTTGATCTGTAGAATGAGATTCGGACATGTTTAAAATCATAAGAAACATTGCGAAAATCTTCTCCATTTTCTCAAAGATATTAATTTGTAACAGCCATTGCGACGTTCAAGTTTAGCGATGATCTACGTTTATTTACGATATTGTACTGTAATTGTACTCTATACGATGTACGTATGCTGAAAATGTACAGATACCGTTATGTAAGTTTGTAACTTGTTCTGTTATATTTTATTTATTTTGTTATGCATTTTGTTAATTGCGATCGCTAATGACCATTGAAAATGGTTTGCGAATGTTTGACCTTAAATAAAATAAATAATAATAATTATAATAATAATAATAAATATCGTTAATTACTAGTAGGGCAAATAACGTACGATCGCAATAAACGTGTTTTTACTTTTACATACATTTTCAGGACGATTTTATCGTTTACCGATATCGAGTAGATAATGGAAGGCAAAATTTCAGAAAGTTTCGTATAACACGCACAATATATTGATAAAAAGTTTCTGTAAGCGTACAAATACTCTTGTGAGCCATCGTAAATCAAGCGACCGTGATTCAGTCGGAACTGTTTGTCGATGTAATTTACGATCGCGATAATTTGTCGTACTCCGGTGAAGGAAAGCTGATTAAAATATCCTGGCGTAAGCCGTTCCTAACGGTCGCAGGGACCACGCGTCGAACTGATAAAAGCGCTGGATTACGAAGCGACGGCAATGTTTCTTCGACGCCGAAATTTCACCAGACTCTCAGCTGCTCTCTCCTCGCGGTGACAAACTTTCCTCGCGTTATCCGGTCAACGAGATAAATTTCGTCCGACTGGCTTTGCGTCGGCGTTACAATGAACTCCGAAGTCTGAAAGCTCGAGTCGTGGATAAATGTTGAAACTCTCTTTGACTTCGGATTTTCAGCTTGTTGGAGATTCAGCTGCAAGTTGGAGTTCTTAACGCCTGGGCGTTTCAACGAGTTGTTAATATTATTCGCATACGTATACAGTAAACGCCAATGCGACGATACTCGAAGAATACGCGTGGTGACGAAATTCAAATGACGAAATTCAGTTCGCGTGTTACGCTTTATTTGTCGGAAGAGTATCTGCTAAAGATTAAGTACAAATAGAAGAGACAAGGGTGATAACTACGCAGTTTATCGACCTTTTGGAATTCTGATTATTTCACCGCAGTCTCTCTACTTACAGAACTAGAAGTCGGCAACTTGATGGCAGAAGGAAAAGAAGAGGCTAACTTATTCAACGATTCGATGCCTGAATCCACAGTTATTCTTTTTAAAAGATGGATACAACGTACACACATATATCGTGGAATTACCGTTAATTTGCTTCTGATCCTCCAGAGTTTGAAGGATCGAGCCTTAAAGCTTCAATCTGTAAAGCTTCGGAAGCTTATATCCGCGTGATAACAGTCTGGGAAGCATGGTCCTTAAGGTTGAGCTCCAAAGTTTCGTCGATCCAAGCTTTACGTATCGCTACTTTGCATTCGTAAGATATTTCCGACTCTCGGGCGACTTTCTGCGAAGCAAACTCGATAATCCAAGATCCAAGGCTAAATAAATAATCACCCACTGATATCCTTCTGCGGTAAACGCTTCCAAGCGTCTAGAAGCACTTCCTGCTTACGCAAGAGGAGATTGACGTTAGTTAGCGCGATGAAGGGCTTACGAGATTACGCGACCAAAATTGCTTCAATTCGCGCGTGACTGGACTGAGAGAGAAAGGAGGCGGATTCAAATATCCATCGGTAGTTATGTAGTGACGCACGTGGATTATTAGATACAATATCGGAAGTCAGATTTCTGCTAGATAAGCTTCGCAACGCGTACAAAAAGAAGAATGAGCTGAGGGATTAATGGACAAGTCGAAGACAAGATACGTACGTGTACACTGAGAGAAAGAGAGAGAGAGAGAGAGAGGAAGAGAGAAAGAGAAAGATAGAAAGAGATAGGACGCGGTTCTCAACACTTTCACCGAATAATACCGCCGCGTAACGATCGCTAATTGCCCCCTCGTAATTTTAATTAATTCCAATCGCGTGCCACCAACGCGGAAGTTTCTCCTGGAGGACATCGATGATCGCGCCCTTCCGAGATCTCGCGTTAAATTACCAACGCAAGATGTTCCTCCAACTGAACTTCGATTTAATCGTTTATTAAGCAAAAGCAAACGAATAACGCTAGAATAATGCTGATCAATTACACTACACGGAATATCGTTGACGATAAAAAAGAACACGATTAATTAAAAAATGGTTCAGAGTGGAACTGCGCCAATTGTCCTAATCCTTCGTGACTGTATCTATTTGTACGAAAACGTTCGAATCTTCCCAATTTATTACGTGTTAATACATACAATTGAGATATGTTGAAACGAATCACAAGGAAAAGCGGAGAGCACTCGGTAAAGCGAGAGTAAAGCGTGGCACGTGGCTTTCGCAAATTGCGATTTCTCGCGTTCTTCGATTTACCGCGGAAGGTCGCTACGAGGGTTGAATGTTGAATTATCCGGCGCTATTAGAGTCCGTGTAGGACACTAGATTCACGGGAAACCGATCTAGAATGTTGGTCCGCTACACAGATTGGAGGATGGCGTGCGACTCGGCCTCTGCGGTTCTCAAAAGCAGGAAAAGGAGGAAGAAACGTTTCCTCGTTACGATCCGCTTCTTATGCAATGGCGCTCTCCCTCTGGCTTCTGTGCAATCATTGTTTCGCCCGGGAAATTAAGGAACCGCGTTCTCATAATACTTTCGAGACAGCCTCATACTTTCCACCATTTCAGATCTTCCGCCTTCGAATTTGCGTGTCTAAATCCAATATCTATTGGAATATAAGTCGAGGAAGGACGTTGAAGAGTGGATAAAGGACACCGGATATCTTTTAACATCCCACCAGTGGACAATCGGAGGCGAGTTAGTTAACTCGGCCCTGGAATTGAAAATTTCTTGGATACAACGATTCCTTTATTTATAGATCGCCTATTATTTTTTTACGCGTCATTTTCTTTCTCTTAGAAATAGATGTGAGCTGTAAGTGTTGTGTTGTCCGTGATACTTGTAGATGCTGGGGCTGTAGATGTCACCTGCTGGGGTACTGCTATTTTTCTTCTAATTTAGATGCGTGGAAGAAAAATAGGAGACTAGGGTCGCCGAGATCCGAACCCGGCTCCAAAACATTCGTAACCTAAGGCGTTAAGCACTGCGCTACCGTCGTCCGGTAGAAGTTAGTGTCGAGTGGCGGTATTTTGTTGTCGAGTAGCGCCACAGATGACATTCTATTGATATCTGCGAGGATTAAAACCGAGCCAAGCGAAGTTGATTTAGCTTCGTTAACTTTTAATTACGCGATTATAGGTGTTCCTGGATAACGAGTAATTAACAGGTTAATCTACGAATCAAGTCAATCAAGCAACGCGCGTCATTCAATACAGTTATTTCTGTTATACCAAGATAACGAACTGCTTGATCCTAGATTTTTCTTCGTTATAGCATACGTTGGAATAAATAGAATTTAAGATTTTTCAGAGTTCAAACCTAATCCTGACTCCGTGTAAACCAAGTTCGTTTCCAGACCTTGACTCTGAAATTAATAAACATCCACGTTCGAGGTTTTCGCATTTCGCATAGTATGCGTCGACGTCACGACAAGTTTCGTATTAGCCAAACGATAAAACCTCTTGTTGATATCGTTTGTTCTCCGTACGATATCGGAACTGCGCGAACGTGCTAGCGAGTTGTCGCATCGTTGAAGATTATTCGATATTACGCCCTCGTATGTTGTCGCGTGTGATTATCGTTCGGTCATGATTCGCGTTTCCCGAGGCCGTGACTGATACGCTGGACGCGAGCTTTCAACGCGACCGCATTATTTAACGCGTCGAGACCCGTTTTCCGAGCGTCTCGTAAGTAAAGATCGAGCGCGTTAACGGCTCGCTACGCTCTCGGCAACCTAATGAATCTGTCCACCACGAAATCGCCAAACGTTCGCTCGATCGTTAATTCAACTCGGAAGACGTGTAAACGTTACGCTATGAGCGGACTTGATTCTCTGGCCTGAATTATATTAGGTCGACCGAAAAGTTTCTTTCATTTTATAAGGAAATAATGGATGCACTATATCATTTTATCGAATTCCGTATGATCCATTTTATTTTATCAAGATAAAGATCACACCTTTTGACAGATTAGGTTTCATGTTTGTATAAAGATGCGTTGTTGTAAAAAACGTGTCTGTAGAAGAAAGACACTTTTCGGACAACCTCACAGAATTACTTCGATCTTCGACCTCCCAAACACGTTTTTTCCATCTAATCGATACAACGTCACCAATCTCCTTTTCTCAGTGTGCAATTGTTTCTTATTCGTGTAACAATATGCTTCCTTCAATTAATTACAGTTTTATATCTCCTATGCATGTAATGTAAATCCGTTCGATATTTTCATACGATTCTTTTTATGGAACGTGATTTTTCATCGGATGCAAGCACTACGATATCTCACAGACTATAAACTGAAAGATTGTATATTCATTTGCGTTGTAAGTTGTCAAACTAGCGATTTTTTAAGTCCGTTTATACGTACGTTTCTGTGTCACGGTATATACGTATACGTTAAAACGTTATTATCTAACGATAATAGATATCGAGAAGGAGAATTCTATCGATAGTTGACGACATGCGATACGTGCATACGATTTATCGGTTGACCAAGTACGGCCGCACGAGCGGCAATTTCTCAATCGCGGCTGTCCGGATTCATGCCGGGGCCTGAAATCAATTTTCTCTGGAGCACGGGGGACCGGCTTTTTGGGTCGAATTATTTTTTTCGTTTCCCTATGCTAGATCAATATTTAACGAACCGTGAGATATCCAGACTGGCAATTCGTAACCTTAACTGGGGCGGAAGAGAAATCAATGAGCCGCTGGGACACGGATCGTGTTATTAAGCAATCGATAACGGGGTCGGGCGAAGCTGTCGCGCGCCATCGTGCAATTATCGCCGGAACAGCCGATCTCTCCGGAGGAATCTCATTAGTACGCGATTTCCTGCTCGCATACTCCGTCAGAAAATACTTTTGCGCGCGGATTATAAAGCGTTGTGCGATAACGCGCCCCGAGCAACCGTCCCAGAAGCCAGAGATCCGTTCCAGTGCGAATAAAATTATTTCTGTCCTCCATTCGTCTTTCAAAGTCCATAGAAACTGCCGCCTCCGGTTCGTTGTTCCTCTGACAAATCGCGTTTCTCACCGGCAAAACGAATATCCCGCGACGAAACGATCGATCGGAGGTACAAAGTGGCATCTTCCATTGAATTTTCTCGAATCTGCGATTAAGTCGAACGTTTGCAGCGACAATGGCGCCGTGCCGAACGCCCAAAACCAATTCCATCGTTCAAATATTTTTCAACTCGACTGCGACAGATTCTGACGGCGTGTGCAGTTCGACGATTTCTTCCCTTTGTCCGGAGGAGTATAGCGACGAACGAATCGAAGTGCGCGGGCTTCCTGCCGGATTACGTGCTCCGTCTTTTCGTTCCATCGATTTGTTTTGACATCGTCGATGGAACTCCGGATAAAGACGTATTAGGTGGCGATATATTGCGGAACGTTTGAACGTTTCAGATTCTTTTCTAAACTGTATTAAGAAATGTATCATGTATCTGATATTAGATTTATACTGTTTTATTTCGTGTATTGCTCGTTCGAAATAGTATTGGAAATTCGTGTGAAATTTTCCTATCGACGATAAATACACGCAAAATTCAAGTTATTTTCTGTTGTGAATTTAAGTTCAATCGTTGCGTCGATCCGATCAAAGCTGCATAAAATACATTATCCTCTCGGGGGATGCTGTCGCATATGCGTACTCGTACGTTTAATTTTTATGCAATTCGATTATGATTTTAATCATCCTGCTCCAATTGTCAACTCTGAACGATTCGCACCTTTTTACGATACAAGTTTCGGAGTTTTCGACGGTGAGAATGCCAATACGATCGACTAACCACAGTTTCTACAATATACATGATCGCTGATAAGAATTCCGGGGTTCGCGTCGTGAAGTAACATCGATCTGTAATTTCTCAAGATTTCGTGGCAAATGGAAAATAAAAATAAAAAAAAAAAAGAAGAATTAAATTCTTCCCAGAGTCAGATTCATTGAGAAATAAATTCCAAGAAACAAGCAACGGGAGCAATGGCAAACAGACTGCGAACGTTGCGGCGAAAAGTGGCGATCAACCGATCGAGAGAACGGAAGGGAGCGAAAGAGAGGAAAAAATCGGTTGAACGAGCATTACAGAGTCTGTTGTGCGGCATTATAGCGGCGTGGCTCGTACACACGAGCGCAACTTTTACATAATACAGCAGGCTGGCTCGCGAGAGTCGAGTTTAGCCTTCGCGAGGAAAGAGGTGGAACGGTAGGTGGGTGAGTGGGTGAGTAGGTAGGTGCGCGCGATCTGGAATAGTCGATTTCTATTCTTCGTCGCTGCCTCATCGAGCAAGCGTTTTCCGATTGCCATGATTCGATCGAGTCGCTTTCCAACGAGATCGCTTTCTTCCAGCGAGGCAAGTTACATGTTGAAATTCATTGCAACTTTTCTATCTCGTGTAATCCCCGCGATCCAAAGCGTGATGATAAAACTTGAAACGGCAGGCTGGGTTATTTAAAAACGATTTAGTCAAAATCTTAAGAGGAAAGGATACACGTAAACGTTTTCTCGATAGAAAAGATACAGTGAAGTTATAAAATCTGGTCGTGTGTTTAAAAGTTGATATATATCGTTCGAGTCTTCGTATCCTGGAGTATTCCTTTACGTACTTTAGACTATACGTTCTTAATTGAATCCTACTCTTTGTACATTCTTCCATCGGGTTATCGTTTCCAATTAATCGTTAGAGACGTAAGCGATGAGGAAATTAATGGGAGAATTAAAGGGGAATTTAACAATAGCGAAATCAGCGACGAATCACGAAAGAGAAATAATTCTGTGGAACTGCTAATTTAAAAAAAAAACTTGTTACTCGTCGCTCCAAAAGTATTGGAAAGACAGGGTGCAAGACCAAGAGAAAAATTATTCAGACACACATGCGCAAGAATGCGCGAGAAACGCAATCAAACGCAGGCGATTTTAACCGTTCGATTATCCGGTTTTTCTGTAACTAATTCGGTTGATCAAAGTCCTAGCGTAGAATCGAGAGTGTGTAGGTTTCAAGTACGAATCGTCGCGTTACTGGTAACCAGCAAGATCAGGTGCGCGCAAGATCAACGCGTAACAGCGTTGATGTAAGCGACTGCCGAGTCGACGCGCTGGGTTAATTGCGTAAGGTGAAATTTCGCCTGGAGGTACATCTCCTTGTGTTCGCTCTCGATTCTGCGCAGCCGACGTTCTCTACTATCGCTGTCGAAGGAAAACCACGACCAATGGATTTATGCGTGTCTCTTGGACCGCCTCTCTCAATACGAAATATACACGATCTTATATCTAATGGGTTTTAATGTTTATGTTCGAATAATGTATCTGTATTTGAATATTATTTTCCTGTGATCTTCACATAGAAAAATTATTAATTCGGGTGCACGCCGAAATTGTTTGAAATTTATTCAAATATGTATAATTTTATGTGCTAGACTAGGTTAGACGAGTAGTAGTAATACTTGTATGTGAATATCAGTGTGTGGAAGTATGCGTGTGCGCGGCATCTCGGAAACAAATGAATGTAAACTGTTCCGTCGGTTAATAGTCGGGTATGGAAGAAAGTGCCGAGACGCGTGCAAGTGTGTATCGATGAATATCTTTGAAATCGTTCATCAAATAAATATATAACTGTTCTAATATAAATACCAAGTGTAAATTTAGTGTTCCTATACCATTATTTCGGCTATTAAGATCCAAAATTCTCAACAAAATTAATATAAGGAAATACAATTTAATCGCGCATAATTGGATGACATTGATACGCAACATACCAGATAACAATTCTTGAAAATTGAAATAATTTCTCAATGACGATTATTCGGGTTTCTAATTCTTCCTCCATATTATTGATTTGGCAACTAAATGATTGCGGATGTTGTCATTAGGTGGCAATGACAAAATCCGCAACCACTTAGTTGCCAAACCAATATTTATCGCTCTTACCATGTGTTTGCTATCTAACGCTCGGAAAAGGAAGAAAAGCGTTGTCGATCGTACCATAGCAAACGTACCAGCGTGTAATTAGTTAATTCTATACAAATTCACAACAAACGCTGAGGTTATACAGGGTGGTTGGTAACTGGTGGTACAAGCGGAAAGGGTGTGATTCTACGCGAAAAAAGAAGTCGAAAATATAGAATAAAAGTTTTTCGTTTGAGGCTTTGTTTTCGAGAAAATCGACTTTGAATTTTCGCTCGGTACGCGTGCACTTTATCGCGTCTCGTTATAACGGATCTCACTGTAGATCGTTGTCTCGATGGAAAAATTAAAAAAAAAAAAATTAAAAAAAAATTTTTATTCTATATTTTCGACTTCTTGTACCACCAGTTACCAACCACCCTGTATATCGATACTCGTGAAATTTTCACGTGCTATATACTCTTCCTCTTTTCTGTGGTAAAAGAAAATAATAAGTTCACGTAACGCGTGCTCGAAGATATCCATTCGAAAGGTGATCGAAGATCGCGTCTTAGTTTTCCCTTTCTTCCCACCAATCGCCCCGTGCTGCGTAATTGGGAAGCTCGTCGAAGAATCGATCGATCGATACCACGGCATCGAAGCTAGTATCCCGTGTGTGCAGAACCTTGGAATTCCGCGGATTCCTGCGATATCGTTTAGCGCACCCTGTGTACGCAGGAGCTTCTTTCGACACCGTGCAGGACTCTCTAGGGATCAATGGCGTAGGCAGAAATTCTCGACATCTCGCGATATCGAAGACGTTCATAGGGAGCGTTTTGTGCGAAGGAGCAGAAGCGTGAGGATTTTCTCGGATAATTCCTACCACAAGCACTCGTTTGAAGACAAGAGGCTATTTCTGAGTCGGATTTTAGCACAGATAACCATTTCTTCTTGCTCCGATCGTGCTTGAATTCCGTGTCCCTTTATTCGAAGATCACGGGAGAAAAACAGCGATAAGTGACATTTTTCGTTTCTTATAAGACAGCGATAGTTGAATTCAACCTGTTACAAGTATGTAATCCATAGTTATGGTCACTTGTCAATTTACCAACGTTACTACAAAATATTGTGCAAACAGCTGGTATACTACGTAACTAGCTATAGTTCTCGCCTTACATAAATATTTACGCCATGTCTGAAGGAAGGATGTTGCCCACAAAATATTCATTAGACAGAGTGCATGGGAAGTACATAATGTATTTTCAGAGCTCGTCGCCGCGTCTACGCTATTGAATTTAGGTAGGTACTGTCGAGTAGATCCTAGTCGATGTCGGTTTCAACCACGCACTATCCCACTGGACGCGTCCGTATACTTACCCACATCTTTAATCATTAATTTCTCTACGGCGGTTCGTCATTTATTAGGACGTCCTGATATTCTTTATACGTCGTAGATACCGTCGACGAGACGAGTAATATCGCCATATAATCTTCGTCGCGCTAATCTAACAACGAACGGGAAAATCCCATCTGATGTCATTCGAATGACGTTGGATATATTCATCGGACGGTTTAAGAACTCTAAGAATCGTGTGAATATTATACAACGTTAGACTTAGGATAAAACATTTTCTTCGATTCTTGACGGCAAATCGTCGTATGTTGTTCGACTTTATCCCTTCGGTTCCGACTACCTAAAACCATAATTGTTGTCTCTGATGGTTTACCAAAGTAAAGTAGCAAGGTGATGTCATGCTAGACAAGAAAAAACCCAGTTTTATTTTACTTAACAAAGGAAGCCCATTTATTTTACCAATGTAAACGCTTCTTAAACATATTATACTTATAGATATACTTAAAGAAAGATATCTACATTGGAAAAACAGAAGAGATTATTCTTAGACATGCGTCGCAGCATCCGTTGAATCGACGCTCGTATGCCGTGCTCTAACCATTTCCTCCGGATATGTCTCTCCTCTGGTGCTCGTTTGTCGATCGATGTCGTTCGCTTATCGATGCGTCAACCTTTTCCTTTTCACTGGTATACCAGTATATTTGCGAAATCAACAGTTTTCCTTATCGAATTGCATCCTGTTGATAGCTCGGCCTAACGATGTTACGGACTAATTAGTCGCGTTCGATGGATGTGCACGCGTGCTATAAGCAAAAACAACATTTTCGATCGCGCGCACGTTTTTCTTTCTGTTATGCTCGTCTCGTTGCTGGCTGCGATATTTACGGACGCAGAACGACGAGGAGAGGGCACCGACGCAATCAACGAGGATCGATTGCATGGAAATAAGCGAGGCTGCATTAGCCTAATGACCGCTGGCCCGAGCGATCCGATGATCTACGATCACAACCCTCGCGGGGATACGTCGTATGGATCATCGTCGCGCGATATCGGCCATGGATAGTACCAATTACATTGCCCATTACTCAGTTTGCTTTTCACGAATTGAAATCTAACTGGATGACTCTGTTTTTCTCATCGTATCAGGATCATGTCATCGAAACGAGAATCGAAGCGCGAAGAATTTAATATGCCGCGATTTGCTTCCAATTCGACAACTTTTCCGGCTTCTCGCGCGTTCGCACGGCCACCAAACAGTAAATTGGAAGAACATTCGCAAATTGTTGTGATATTTGTAAGACTGTAAGACTAAATTACACCGTTTATTTTAATCCTCGTCCGTCCCTCGTGTCAATTTGATACTCTTTTCCGATAAAAGGTTACGTTATTCAGTTACCTATAACGAATGAAATCCGATATCTCTGAAGGATAATTAGTTCGAACGCACGTGTGCGACATACAGGGAAATTAATTATTTATCTTTCCATTTCATTGATGTTTAACCATTGCGTCAGTTTGATACACAAGGGACATTAAATTGCGAAAACGAGAAACGGATGACGGTTAAATACATTTATTGTTATTGCACTTTGGTTCGTTATATTTCACGTTAATTATCTATTCTTCGATATATCCATTTTTCATATGTATTTTCCATCGTATGTTACTAATTGTCTTTTTCAAGTGGAATCTTAATAGAATCTTGGTACGTACAAACGAATCGGATCTCTTTTGCGTGTTCGATTCACAGAAACGTATTAGGTTGTCCGAAAAGTTTCTTTCGTTTCATAAGGTGATAGTAGATGGACAACAATTTCTGTTTTATATTATTTTATCGAATTAGGTATGATCCATTTCGTTCTATTTTTATTATTATGTTCGTGCATAATTCAATAAACTAATATAAAACAAAAAACACTGTGCGTTTATTATTTCCTTATAAAACGAAAGAAACTTTTCGGACGACCTAATACATATTCCGTGGATATTATTCGAATAATTTTCTCAGGACCATTTTCGTTCTCATCCTTTTTCCAGCGTATCATCCTTGTTTTGTCCTCGAATATCTTGTAAAAAGCGTAAAAATACCGCTAAAAATGTACAAACTCATACCTGCAAATGTTACTCATAATCAGTGCTGCTAATGTACACCCCTCCAGCTTGCGGTACGTGATAAGGTCATTTGTATCCGCATGCTAAATGCACTCAGTCGTTCTCCCTGCTCTATCAACTAACCGGAGTAATGGCACAGCGTGATAAAGAACGCTGGCTGAGGACAAAAGCGATAGAGCGAGCAACCGAGCGGGAGATTTAAACACCGCAATTAATCGACCACCTTGACCTACACTTGCGTTTCCACGATACACTCGGGTAGAAACGCACGTTTCAGGAATCGTTTATTACGAGTGACTGCATTTCGGACGATAAAAAAGTTAAAAAATTCGCTAGAGCTTAGACTGGAAAGATTTTTGCTATCAAGAGTTGCCATAAATTCCGGTTTCCGTAACAATGAACGATATTGGGATGCGAATAAAATTGCGTGACCGAGCGTGAAAGAAGATTACACGACTAACCAAAGTTTAGGATATGCTCGGTCGAATATGTTTTAAGAATAACGAAAATTACTGGATAATTTACTAGCGAAGCGAATAAACGAGATTATAAAATAGAAACAGAGGAGATCGCGCGTTTGAGTTGATTTTTGATTACTATTCGTTGAAAATAAAATTCCAAATTCTAACAGCGAAAGATGGATAGAAATCTAATCGTCGAATGTACATTTCATTACATATGCGTATCTAATCTAATTACTTTGATGTTGCAACTGTTTCGCATATCTCTACTTTTTCACCCGTCGGTGATATAATACGATAAAAATTTTCTACACGCGTTTCAATGCATGGTTCATCCTGCGAGCTTTGGTCGTCAAAGCTTTTCTCGCGTAATTGGATGAACGTATCTTTCTTTCTGGAACAGACGTTCTTCCGCCGGATCCTGGAATTCGCGATCACCGCTCGGATTATTCTTGAACAACGAATATCGAGCAAAAAATATTTTCTACTCGACAACACGGCGTCTCTAAAGCGCTCGTTTTTACAGATTTTTTTTGGTCCTACCTCGCACGACCGTGAACAGAAATAGATTCTAGATTTTGTCGTTATACCGCTTTGACGTATTTCGAAAACGAATGGTATCGATACAAAGCGCTTGTTACGCAAAACTGCCCCGGGGAGCGATACAATGTTGAAAAAACAACGGAGAAAGCTAATTCGCTACGGCGTTAGCTTTGTCGAAACGTGAAAATATTTCTCTGGCTATTATTAAATTACGAATGTTTGCGCAATTCTGTCTCTTTATAAACGTAATTAAATAAACGAAACCTAAATAGAAATTTGTTTCGTTCCTCAAGTGCTATATAGTTGCTCCACTACTTCATTAACGTGATTTTACTTTACTATGAAAAATACGACGTAATAAATGTTATATCTAAATGTAAAATTTATTATATTAATTTTACCTGTATACGTACTTCTGCGTACCTCGCAGCCATTTAAGTTTTCCCAAAATACACAAATATCTGTAGCGTCAATTATTTTTAATCGTAGTTATCATTAGCAAGTCGACTCGCGTAATTTCGTGTCCTATTAATCGTGACGGTAAACGACACTAAACGATAAAACGACCTTTTAAAACCAGAAATTGTCTTGAAACAGATACCTTCCACTACTTGTCTTTACCGGTCGACCTTTTAGATCACGCGTACTACGCACTCCGGATTAACAGAGTCACTCGTAGCCAGGTCGAGCCTGGCCTTCTTCGTTCATTCATTCCCACTCGATGACGTAACAAATATTGCCAACCGTATTTCATTGCGAAGGAAAAACGCGAGAAACTAACGAAAGCGATAACGTAATTACGGGAAAGACGTACGTTTGGAAAAATTGATAACACGTCTAAACGAACGACTTTCTTGCTAGCAACAAATTTATGATAAAAACCGACGTTTTTGACAAAAAGTACATATACGTTTTCTCCAAACTGATACCATTTCTACGACCGTCAAAATTCTACGCTACTCTTTTCGCTATTAGACTTCAACTCGAAAACGATTTCGCGTTTTTAACATAGCCACGCTGCTTCGTAATATTTTCTCCGTAAAAAGGTTCGAAGGCAAAGATAAAAGCTGTATTATTATCGTTGGAGAAAGTTACAACTTTTCACTTTGTAACAGCTTACTGAAAAAATTCCCAAACTTTACTTATTTTTGAACGCCTCAGGCTGATTTATCTCGTTGGAGTTTCACCGTACTCGTAAAAAGCGTCGCTTTCAGGCAGAGACGGCGGATTATGCATCGTTTTGGATTCTCGATTAAATATTTGTCAACGGAATTTCGTGGAAAATGAGAGATTACCAAGGCGAATTGGCCCAAGCGGGGAATTAATCGATACCGAGCCGCGCGGAATTAGCATTTAAAGGAGTGGACGCCTTTTATGGTTTGCAGTGCGCACGCAAAGTGGGACGAAGATTTATTCGGAGCAGAATTAATAACGCACACGATCGTACGTCATCTATCACGGATAGACTATCCCTTTCGTATTCAGCCCGAGGGCACGAGCAGGCAAAGTCGACACGGGAATCAAAGAACGAATATATAATTCTAAATAATCGTCCAAAGCTACCTGGACATTAGGCGAGATATCAGGTCATCCTGAAAATTTCTACAATTTCTTACTCTGCCGGTGCTAAACGATAAAAATAACTAGTTTTTCAGCTGTTGCGTTCGTCTTCGCGCTTAAGGAAGAACACTGTGTTCTTGTACGGTGATAGCCATAAAATATATCTTCGTCTATCATTGATCTTTAACAACTGGTTTGTTCAAATACGAGAAATATTCCCGGAGAGAAGAGCGAAAGTATTAAAACTGCCGAGACCTTCAAGATAATCTAATACGTTCGCGTTGATATAAAATCCTCTTAGCGTAGGTGTGTGGCTTTCTCGTTACAACGCGATTGGATCCGGCTAGACGAAAAGCGAGACCACGCGGAGCCGGACGAGGACCGTGTACAATACTCGATTTATTCGCGAACGGAAGCGCGCGACAGCTTTCTAGTAGCGCGCTTTCGAGCAGCCGTTAAATCGCTGTAGCCGATTCGGGCAACGAGCAGCGGACTGTCTGGAGTTTGCCGACTGTGCGCAATAACGAACGACAGCGATAACCCAGAAAGATATAAAAGTCTGTTTTTATCGACGCGGAGCTTCGTCAGCTCGCGAGGGCATCGCGCTGCGTGGAATCCGCGACGAATACAAGGCAAATTCGCAGATTCGCCGAGCAGGAGAACGATCGAGCCGGTCGTGGTCGATTAAAAGAGATTCCGCGCCGCGAGTAATACGCGAAACGACCCTGACCACTCGCGGATCGAATAAAACACGGTTCTTCTTTCTTGAAGGAACGCACGAGGGATATACAACGTTCGTGCTTCCACCCACCGAGTCGAGACGCGTTCGCAAACTAAGCGGGAAACGATGGAAAAACGATGGAGAAGCCCGCGGCTGAGAAACGAAGAGAGCCAGCTGCATGGACAGATATGGAAGGAATGCAAAGCCGTATCTTCCACTCTTTACGATTTCGCGGAGATTTTCCTTCCGCGAGAAGAAGCGCGTCGATCGACCAGTTTGCCCGCGATTTCCCCTCGCTAAACCAGCCTTAAATAATAATCACGGTAATGACAATCGCCGCAACGGTTGCGATAAAGATAATACGATAACGATCCGGTTGTCTCGACCAGGGGAGAAAATCGAGACGCGTTTTCGCGTTTCCTATCGAACAACGTAAACCCGTGTGTCCTGTGCTTGGCGAATAAAAGCTCGGCTCTTGCTCGGCCGAGCCACAGGGGACAGATACGTGGTGTTCTGGGACGGAGCAGCTCTATCCTGCATGACGCTTTACGAGCCGAGAATCGCATCGACCATGCGGCTCGTTTTACTCGCCACCATTTCTCGTCTTGTACCGAGAAAGACAGAGAAATTTCTTCGAGATTTCCTGCGAATATCCTTCCGAGTGGTCGAGCAAGATCAACGTGAGATTTTGTTCGCATTACGGGAAAGAAACGATGAATGCGAAATATCGAATATTAAGTTGGACACAGCTTGTGTATTCTAAAGATACTATCAGATACTATTCAAACTAGTATCGATGTTACTCTTTCTCTGCTCGTTAACTGTTTCCGAAGTTAACTGTATATATGTACACGTATACGCATTCTTCAACTATACACCTCACTTACACTTGCGAGTGGTATTATCGTATTGTTGTTTGTATGATTGTCCTGAAAATTGACGTAGCTCTTGCTCTATCCGAAGAATATTCTCTACAGTAGCTCGTAGGAAATTTCGTCTTGAACGATCATAGGCGTCTTTCGGAAGTGCGTTAGTGGGAAGTTGAAAAGACAGGATCAGCGAGACGGCTGTGATTGTACCGAGCCTATCAGAAGTAGCTAACCAGACTCGCGCTCCATTGCCTAATGGTCTTTTCGGCTCTTTTACTACACAGCTTTCCCTTCGTGCTGAATTCTCTTCGTTCAAAAACCGAATCCTCCGTCCGTGTCCGATGCAGCTTGACGGAACGTTTACATCATCACCGTACTCGCGGCAATTTGTTACCGACATCGGCCATCTTTTTTTCCCTTCCACCAACTTAACGTGCCATGGACGGCCAGCCAGGATACGGCTATTATTCATGGAAATTTATTAATGCCGCGAGTAAGTCAAATTCGACTGCTGCTATTAATTTCGCGAAGCCGGGGCAGGGACGAAGGAGACGGAAGAAAAGAAAGAAAAGTAAAGGCGCAGCGAGTTCTCGGCCGCGAAAATTGAGTGGCACCGCGTGTTCGTCGAGCGCGCCACACCGATCGTCGAATCTATCGCGCGGAGATCGACAGTGCTAGCGAGAAGGGTCTGGCCACAAGAAATCGCTGCTCGTAAATCACCGAGTCACCCTATGCGTGCGAGCAAACATTCGCGGCCTTTTTTACCCCTGACGCGTGCATACGCGCGTGCAGTCGTGGAAAGAACCGAGGGTATACAGGTTGCCCCTCGCTAAGGTGTTGTATAAGTGAAGCTAGGATTGAAACGTCGTGTAACAGAGAGCGCGTAAATGGTTTTTCTTCCCGAGAAAACGTTCTAGAATGTTCCACGATACGTCTGAACGAAGCGCAACGTGCTGATAAAAATACGATCGAAACTCGAAAAATCACAAATGCGTCGAATTACAAATTGTTTCTATAGATCGCGTCCAACGGTTTTTACTTTGACACGTGAAATTTATTCGATATATTAAGAAGACAAACGAACGATTACGTACACTCGCTACAAAGATGCCAACTCGTATGTTTCAGCTTACGCTCGATCATGGCACTGATAATGGAAGCTCAACTAAAGATTCCTAATCCGAAGCTGAACGTTTTATAGCATTATTAAAATGTATCCTTAATCCGCGCAATCTTTAGATCCTATTTAATTTCTCGTTGAACAATTGTTTACGGTTGTGACGCGCGATCGTCATCGACGCCTTAAATTCGGCAAATTTCTAGTTTTACTTTATATTTAATAGACGTCGCAATGTAATACGGGCATTATACATCGCAGACTAAAAATCACCACAATTACGTTACCTTTCCTGAAAACTTGGTCGTAAACCAGCGTCCCCTTCTCTTCCCATTTGGATACTACCTCGTTGTTAGCTGGCGTTGCACGCAAACCGTTTGCAAAAACCAGGATCGATCAAAAATCGATCCCAGGTACAACCCACCCGAATTCCCCTTCGTAGTTAACTGAAACGGCAGTCAAATTTCATGGTAGCAAAGGGACGGAAATGGCAAGAAAACGACGATAAGCGTCAGTATCTGAGGACGATAAACGAATCCTATCGAGAATCTAATTAAATATCGGCGCCTATATCGTAGCACGTAACGAGGAGGCGAGGGACACGTGGAATGGAAAGCAACGTAGCAGACAGCGGCCGATAGTTATCCCTAAGGAAACGAATAAATTAGAGGTGGCTTATCAACGAGTTTCTGATAAGCGTGTTGGCGGTAACGACTAAGCGTCTAGGTCGCGTTTGCTCGAAGAAGGGGTGGACGACGCGTATGCAAAGCGAAAAGGGAATAACGGTGGGACGTGTTAATCGAACGGTTCTGGATTTATGGTCATCGGGGGCCTATGGAAAAGGTGAAAAAAGAGGGACTACCCACGCTGTCTTTACGCTCTTTACACTTTCAACGCATGATCCTTGCTAGAGTGGGGACGCGATAAATCGGGGGATAGCGGAGAGTATATTTTCACTCGGAATGAGACGCGTGAACCTAGAGAACAAGGTACCCGATAATGAGCCCTCCCCTTCCGCTCAGATTTCCACCTGCTTCGACTACACGTTTCGCGAGTTCTCCGATTATCCACGAATATTCGTCGTATTTGTTCGGTTTCACAGACTCGACGCAGGGAATAATCGTAAGAGACTTTTACTTTAATCGTTGGAGAGATTCTCGTTCGAGGATTCTCATATTTGGGACGTTACAGCGCTTCTGCAAACAGCTGGGACTTCGAGTTCTCGAGTTTTCGAGAGGCCTAAATTTCTAATGCCAGTGGGACGACTTCTGCGTGGACGTGAGCTGTGTTTATACTGACAGGGTGGATATCTAGGTTGGAGCTAGTTGGCCGTCATACAACGCTGGCAGTAGCGCGGAATAAATGATGGGGTGAAAATGGAAAGCACCTGCGAATCACTGAACGCATATCTTTTTTATTTGGTTTCCGTCGAAGACGACGTATTGGCACGATACTTACAAACTTGCTTATCAACGCTATTAAAAAGATAAATACAAATTTGTTTACAAACTTCTGTACATTCGTTTCGCTCGTAATTATCTTTTCAAAGTTAATTACCTCGCACGAGCACCGAGCCACTTTCCAATCAATTACACAGAACCACGCATTATACAATAAACGCAGCGCAACGGTATAACCGGATAAACGATTAATGTCTTCGATATCGCTAACGATACGCGTATTCCGTTCACTCGCTCCGGAACCATACAATTAACTCTCTCAGAGAAACGAGCGTTCTCGGTGAGAACAACGGATACGCGTGAAAGTTAAACTAGAAGATCCTACGAATCGATCCGAAGGAAGGGACTCGAGGGAAGGTCGTGAAACGCGACATACAGCAACTGCATACGAAAGTATCTAAACACTTACAGAAACTTTATACGAACGTATTATCTCTGTTGTAGGATATATTTCCAAATTTCATTAGCATCGTAATGAAAATCGACCGTCACGGTTATAAGATAAAGTTTGGAACCAATCTGGTTTCCATTACAATTGTACATTATCATTATTGTACATTACACAATTGTACATTAACATTTATTATACGTTTAAAACAATTATTCGCATCGTATATTAATTTTTTACCAAGTTTACGTTCACCACGAATGTCTTACAACTTGTTCGTTTTCAGATTTGTTTGAAATTTGACCGATACGATCGTGACAGCGGTGTCTCGTTGTAATATTAATGGAATTTCAAGTTGGTTTACATATAAATAACGCAGCACGTAACATACACACGAAGGATTTTTATAACAACTACCCAAATACGTTCGCGAGCCATTAATACAAACGACGAATACGTCCATGAATATCAGAATCGCGTTTTTCCGCCGATGTCATTTTCCACCGCTACTCGGTGATTCCGTTAAGACCACGTAAACTGTTTGTGTGTCGCGTATTCGCGGTTACCCGGTCGCAACAAGCAAGTCGAGTGTTATGGCGTAAAATTGCGGTTTGGCGGACCTTCATGTTCGTCAAAACGTTACACTTACGTACCTCGACACGCTATTCGCATTCGACGACCTCATGTAGCACACACTTACGTAGATAATGTATCGCACGAGTATTTCCATACGTTCTATTCCTGGATGCGAATCTCACACGTATATCGCGATAAAAAGAAGAAAAAAATAAAGGGAGCGATAACGTACCGATCATATTTCTTAGTCAACCCTTTATGTTCTGACAATACTTCGAAACACGTAACATTTTCATTAAGATTAAGAAATCAAATACACTTAGAGGGCTGATAATTCTTAAAAGTACTTTCATCGAGGTTCTATATGCATACGCATTTATGTATGCATATGCATTTAATAATTACAAAAAGCGTTACATGCTTACTTATACATACGTAGCATATATATGTCGGAGTCAGGTTGGAATTTTGGGGACGTTCGATGAACCTTTACTTACTTTACCATCGCGGATGTAGCTAATGTTTATCGGTACAAATGTGGACACTACAAGAGGCTATGAGTAATAGCGGCGATAGGATGGTCGAGATGATGGTGACAACGAATTCAGGTTCGATAACGAATCCACGGTCCACGGGATGACGAGTATCAACGTAATACACGATTCGGGTAACTTTCTCGATAACTCCATCAGCAATTTGTCCAACGACTAACTAACTAACTAACTAACTCGTAATCCAAATGAAACTGCCCTTATATATTCCTGTCCCCACTTCTCGGGTCAATCTTTGTTTTTAAGGAGAGTCATATAATCATTCCATACCTCTGTCAGGTACACGTCTCTCCCGTGACCGTGGCTACGTCCGGTGACCTACTATGTCACTTCGAGCCCGAACCCATCGTCATAAAGTCAGATTGGAACATTAAAACTATTTCTTATTTCTATTACCCAAGTGCAGCTATAGTAAAAGTCTGGACCAGGGTATTGGGGTTCTTCCGAACATTCCGGACGGGAATCTCGATGTTCTTTCATCTCCGACATATATATCATTTCGAAACATCTAGAAATATTTAGAAAGAAGGATAGTGACAATAATTATAAATGGCACGGCTCAGGACACGAAGGGTTGAGGAACCAAGAGAGAGACTTAAAAATGAAAGAACCGCGCTTATACACTGTACCTCTCGTGCGAATGGAACAATTAACTGCTATGTTTCGTCTGCATACACTTCGATGAGCCAAAATCGTCGATGAGCCCAGGATGCACAGTATCGCGATATAAAGAGACTCGATTTTTCGAAAATCGACGTATAAACTATCATCGCGATATCTTTGTACGTATCTTTACGTGAAAGCGCTGTTACGTTCCAATAGACTAGTTACGCTTTAGAAAATTGACAATATTCGTATCGCCATGTAAGATTCAAGTTCTGTTGCGATTACAGAATTTCTAAGGAGATTTCACCAATAAAAGAACGCGGTATTAAGCTTCTCTAAAATCACCGGTTCAGCACCGAGAGAAGCTAACGGAGTTGAGAGCGGCTCGAAAAATCGACCGTTCCGCGACCGATCGCTCTAGAAATTAGCAAAGCACGATATTACCTGCTATTGACCTACCTGCAACGCTCCCGTTGGTCTTAATTAAAGGCGCGGCGAGTTATGAATTTAACAATGCGAGGGTCGATCGAAAATCGCCTCGGTACGGCGGTGGGAAAAGCGACCGAATAATTTATTACAAATTAAACCGTTCGAACGGAGGCAGACACGCGCACGAACCGCTCCAAGGGAGGCGTAGCGAGCGTGTGTTAATTATCGTTCACGGATTACACGATCGGGCACACGCGCCGGAAGTGATGCAAGTTACGTGCTCGCTACACAGAAAATAAACAACCGGCGCGCACACTTCCGACCAAACTGGATATAAACGATGCGCACAGCGCGACTAGTTTATTTAAATATAGCTTCCTCGCGTTTCTCCGCACAATTTTTCAACCATTCCCGCTGGATCGGTTACCACGCATACCTTACATCGAAAGCGCGCTTATTCCATTACAGCTAACGCCCGTTCGTCCGTTTTCTGCACGAGCACTCGAATCGCGTCGAGATTTGACTGTCACTGAGATTCCTCGGCGAGAAAAGTGGAGACCAGCGGACGGATCGGTGAGAACCAGGCGAACAATCAGGTCGGATAAAAATTAGACTACAGTCGATTATCAAGCGACACGCGTACAGTAAGAAACATGTTCGAAGAAATCATAGACCTTTCTACGATATTCTGCGTAAATTGAATGGACGATTTGTTATTAAATTCTCTTGTAAAACGATTCAAATCATAATCATTATCGTTAAATACTGTCGTCGAAACGCTGTTTAGACTGATACTAGTTACTTGCAAAGTAGTTCTAGTACCGATTCTTTCTCTAAATTTTACGTATCGGCGGGAATGGTTTATTATACGTATACATTTTTTATTATTTTTTCACGGTACAGTTCCTTCATAGAAAAGTTAGGTTATCAATTTTGATGTAAATTTATATGTTTGTGCGTACTTACGAACTAAATAGAATCGTATACCTTTGCACGTTGCGTCGATAAACACCGAGAAATCCACAGTCTATCGATAACGTTAACGATAATACACCGCACAGTTTCGACTTGCCAAGTCTTTGCACGAGTTCGACGAAAGTAACGCGTGCAACTTACGGGAGACGAAGAATTTTCCGATTCGCAATTACCAGAGGTACGCGCACCATTTCTCGTTAATTGCGACCCGTTACTTTCCTCGCGAATACGAGCAAGGCGTGTCGTCGTTAGAAAGTCCTTTTTTTCATCTGATCCGAAATAAAATACCGCGCGAGCTCGATCCGTGAAAAATGGTAACGCAACGATAACCGTGTACTATTTACGGCGCTTTCTAACAAAATGGCACGATCACGACTCTTTCTTTCTGACGGAACTTCGATGAAAAATCTTCGAGTTCTCTCGAGACGTGGAACAGAAGATACTCCTCGTGTTTTCCTTGGGTCCTTTGAAATTAGACGAGCAAGGAATCTTCCCAAAGCACGAGCGATGGAAAGACGTCGCGGAGAAAACCATTACGTCACATCACGCCGAGCGGGAACCTCGTGACGACGATCCCGTCGAAGAAAGAGACAAACTTCGATCGGAGAACGTCGTTCGCGAGATTCCAGCCATCTAAAAATCGGTGATTCTGTGAGGTAATGGCGTTCCCTGGGACGAACGAACCGATGTAATCTTCGCGGGCGACATACTGCACATTTGGGGATGAAAAAAACCGAGAACCTGCCTTGATGATCTCTGAGAATATCCAGCCTATCGTGGGAGAGGGAGAAAGAAAAAAAAAACGAGGAATGAAAAATCGGGCGAAAAAAGAGTAAAAAGAGGTGGAAAGCAAAGCGAGGAAGAAGAGGATACGCGTGAAGAGGAGCAGCGTTGGTCGGGCGATAGCGCGTAGCGAGATGAAAGGCGAGCAAAGGGAAAGGAGATTGCGGAAGTATTCTTGCGAAAATTGTATAGAAGAGAAAAAACAAAAAGAAAAAAAAGAAGCGAGAGGAAAGAGAAGAGGAGAGGAAAGAAGCGAAAAGAATTTAATTGCGTCGTGCGCGAATACCAGAAGGAAAGGCAGTGACGGCGGATCGTTTCGAGAGTTTTCGAGCTGACGAAACAGAGGTTAGTTTCGAAGAATTCGCGCGACCGAGCAAAAGAGTTATATTACTCGCGCGTCAGAAAATCCGCGGCGCGTTCGGCTATAATTTGATGAAAAGTCCAGCTCGCCCCGAGCAGGGACAAACTGGAAATTATCTCGAATGGAAGAAAACGAAGGATAAGGGCGGACGTCGCGCCGGCCAGACAGGTTGTTGCTCGAACGTCCTTTTTTCCTGCGTGCGATCGTTCTGACGCAACATGCGGAGGATACCGATAGATAAGAGAGAAAGAGAAGAAAAAGAAGGAAAAGAAAGCTGAAGATAGAAGCGAGAGACGAGTGTTAACGTCCATAGCCTTATTGTCAAGTAAACTTTTATTAAAACTCAAAAAGCCGATGAAGAGCAACGTCACGCTATCGAAGTATATACAACGATCGATACAGTGCGTATTCACGGCTCATTGATTACAAGGTGCAACCGATACGAAATGGATATACGGCACGAAAGCGAGCGCGCGTCTTTAAACGGGAAAAAATGAATAAAACGCGGACGCGAAAGCAGACGTCTGTCCGTTTAATTCTGGAACAGTTCCTTTTACACGATCGAACTAACGTTATAGGTGAAATCTGACGAGTTACGAGTTATTAATGCTAATAAATTTTCCTACCTAGCGCTAACAAGAGTTTGATAGAGAAATAGAAAATAGCAAAGCTCTATAACATCGTTTCGTAAATTACCGGTCAGCCGTGCTATTCTACGCGAGATAGCGAAATTGTGCAACCAAACCCTATAACGTATAATTATATAATTAGTAAATCGTTGCGCAAGAGAGGCACGATGGATGTAAAGATTTTAAGTTAAACGTAATCGATAGCGGCGCCACGAAGGAACGTGGAATAAGAAGATAAAAGACAGATACAAAAATAATGTGCTCCGCTGTATGGTAAATCTTAAGAATTTTGTATGCATCCCGATGCTTTTACGAACGGGTAAACGTGTGCTCGACACGGTTTTTCGAGCATCGAGAACGGCAATTCGCATAAATAATTCGATCGGAGAGGCTACTATTTACGCGTTATGCGCAATTCTCTGGATGCGCGATCGTACCTGTGCAATTTCCACGAGGTCGGTAATTTGAATTTCTACTCTGACACCGCTTGTTTCAGAATCGTTCGACGGACTATAGGAATACACACCATATCCTGACAGTCTTTCAATTTTCTTAATGTTTCAGGCATGCAGAATATTGATTCACCTAAGCGTCAACATTCTGAAATTCAATGTCGATCTGTGCACAGGATCAACGAACTTGTTGCACGTTATGAGACACCATTAGTTTTTAATGTAATATCTAACGAACGAACGAGACGATACGGTGTACCAGAGGATCCAACAGGGAAAAATATGAAAAATGAGAAAATGATCGGCAGAACCCAATGATAGGGTTATTTGAGTCAGTGAGGGGATATTATACGAACGAATGGAATGAATAACAAAACAACTCGTAGAAACCAAGTAATATACATACGATACGCTATTGCATTATGATAATTCAGTGAGAAACTGATAATTAACTGACAATTAGCCGAGAACATTAACATTAATAGAATCAACTTCTTTCCTTTTTACGAGCACAAGTAACATTGTAGAGATTTATGACCATCGAGCTGCCAGTGTAAGCGCCATATATTTCGCTGTTCGTAACGCTACTAATAAGGAATCGAGTAATCCGCTTAAAAATTGTTTACAATCGAATTTAGAGAATTACAAAGCAAATTATCTGGTTTCTCGATATTGAAATATGTTATTCGTAATCTCAAATTTGTAGAGGTTTATGTGTAGAGGGTGGTTGGTCGGTGAGAGGTTTAATGGATGAGACACTGGTACTAACTGATTCGCTGAGACAGTGTATAAGTCGTAAAATAGGATCGCTATCGAATCGTTAATTAGATCGCTGATAATTCGCTGATAACTGATCGACAACTGACTGTAACTCATTTCCTTGCGATCGCGTCCGCTTACTTATACTGCTCGGGGGAGAGTCGGAAAATTCAAATTCGTCTTTGTTCGACGGTTGCATGTAGCGGTGACATTGTTTTGCTCAGAGTTTATTTATTCTTACATTACGTGTATTCTAACGATCTTGATGCTCCGAGGCAAAACAGCAACATGATTTGAATTGACCTCTAACTCATGTGCCGCTACAAATATGCAGGGTGGTTGGCAACTGGTGGTACAAGCGGAAAGGGGGTGATTCTACGCGAAAAAAGAAGTCGAAAATATAGAATAACAATTTTTCGTTTGAGGCTTCGTTTTCGAGAAAATCGACTTTGAATTTTCGCTCGGTACGCGTGCGGTACGTTATAACGGATCTCACTGTAGATCGTCGTCTCGATGGAAAAATTAAAAAAAAAAATTTTTATTCTATATTTCCGACTTCTTTCTTCGCGTAGAATCACCCCCTTTCCGCTTGTACCACCAGTTACCAACCACCCTGTATATCTTATATGCTCAAGTATAGGTACTTATGAACTATCTAAAACATATAATAAGTTGAAGTACTGTGGGTAAGTAATTTATAGTGTTAGTGGGTTTGGTTACATATTTCAATATCGAGAATACGAGATTCGAAGTAACGAATATTGTAATTCGTAATTGTAATTCGATATTGAATACGAGAATCTCGACGTCAAGGGATGAAACAGAGAAACGCGACCAAGAACGATGCTTCTTTGGTCCCGCGAAGGAAAAACGAGTAAACGGTTCGAATGAAACTTTGCGTGGCCGGCGACGAGAGAGGAGGATCGAACAACCGCGAGAAAATGCATAATCGAGAGAATTCGAAAGCGCGGCTAATTAGATTTGCGGGCGTACTCCGAGATACGCGCTAGCTATGGCCGAGCTGGCGTTTCTTTCGCGGCCACGTAAGATGTAAACGAGAGCTAACGTACAATCTCGCCGGTAATAAGCGCAACTGGTGCGCTTGTGCTGGTATGCGAACGCGCTACACGTGAACGCCTACGGAGTCCGACATTCGCCAGATCGCAAACCTCTCCGACGATCCACGAATACGTTTCTAATGATTGTACGAGTCTAGAAACGATCATCAAGGAGCTTGTCTCCATTGAATCGACCGGCTGAATGCGGAAAAAATTCAGACGAGGCATTAACGACAAACGAATTTCCTGCAAGTGGATCCGCAATGGGTTTCGTGCGCAGTGGCGTTCTATTTCTGCTTAATGCATTAACAAGCAGTTCTGCGTTAATGTAAAATTGCGCTTGCAATGTCCATTATCGCGTCCTATTTTTAATACTCGTAATTGAAAAAGAACCCGAAGGCTATCGTAGGTGAAAGTTCACCAGCAGCGAATCTTTCTTCGATTAAAAAGTTAATAGATTGGAACTGGTGCGATTAAGTGTTTTAAACGCAGAATAGAAAATAGTTGCAAATAATGACACTGCGGATGGTGATACTGAAACAAATTCGCGTGGGTTGAAATTTCAACCATGACAGCTCTCGAGGGTCGATATCCTTTTTCTTTTATTTATTTGTGTCACAAAAAATCGAGTCAAACGCATTCTTTTTCCAATAAACCGAAGAAAAATCGCGCTTTAAGGGGATCGACCATTCGCGCAGGAAATCGAGCGCCGCGCGATTTTATCTCGAAGAATCGAGAGCAGAGGAAAAGAGGCTTTTATCTAGATTCGATAACAATCTTTTTACTCGCGGAGAAAGGATCACTGGCGCTTCCGATATCGATAAAAAGGATGCAAAACTTTCCTCCTGATGGAAATCACGCG
The DNA here is from genome assembly GCF_024542735.1 of Bombus huntii. Lineage (NCBI taxonomy): Eukaryota > Metazoa > Arthropoda > Insecta > Hymenoptera > Apidae > Bombus > Bombus huntii. Next base: position 3,718,335 of record NC_066245.1, on the reverse strand, counting down.
TGCAACAAAGTTCCGAGTATAATTATAAGACAATTCCGTTGAACGAAACGCCGCGTTGCGCCGGTTCAACACGCGCGTTAACCCGATTTCTCGAAACGCATGAAAAAGGCTGGTTGAATCGTAAATTTGCGACTGGTCGAGCAACTATGCGAAAAGTTTCTCCTTCGAACTTCGCAACGCGTATACCGGCCGTAATTTTAACGGACAGGTTGCGCTTTAACGAGCCAAAGAGTCTCTCGGTCGCCCTCGACTAACGAAATAGAGTTTCGACCAAGCTTGCCACCGTGAAAAATGAACATCCAACGACTCGTTTCGAACCGTCTCGAAAAATTCTTGGCCATTTCCTTCTCGGAACACGGAATGCAACGAAGATAAGCGCCTCTTTGCTATCGGTTTGCCGCGTGTACGTATGGAGAAACATGCCAGGCATTTTTAGATATGCCACATCCAATTTCTTAATACGAATTTATGTTTCCAAATAGAGGAAGTTCACGTTGTTTCTTCTTTATGTGTTGGATGTTCAACAAGTTCGTAACTTCTTGAGCAATAGGTTTATCGAGGCCAGAGCAAGATAATTGCTCCTTATTTTTCTCAGATACGTGGTCATTGAACGTAAAAATTAACTCCTTTGTGCTTGATGCAATAAGAATATAGGCAACGATTTATCTGTGTTATTAATTAACTAGACGATAATAAATGTATCTGTTTTCAAAAAAACTGATTTGAAATTTTAACGCGCTGCGCCTTCCTTATAGAACCATCCGGAAAGGTACGCTTCTACCGTAGTTGAACGATAAAAAAGGATTTTTCTCACGGTCTAAAGAAAATTCATACTTGACAAGTTAATTGTTTCGACTATTTACCAATTTAGAATTTTCCAGGCGAATCGTTGCATTTAATGGCCAATTAGACGCATTTGTTCGAATTCATTTTCTTATTCCACACAAGTTCGTAATAAGTAAGCAATCATCTTTCAATCTCAAAGACGCTACGAGCTTGCATGGTAAAAAGCGTAGATCGAAAAACCAAACTTTTTTACCGCATCGCCAATAAATTGTTTTCTTTCCTAGAAACCATCCGATCCTATCAGTTGCTGTCTGTTTCTGAAAGAACATTTCTCCAATGAGTTTACGAGACAAGAAACACAGAGGAGACACGAGCCTTCGAATCGCTTTAAATGCAAAAAGCAAGTACCGTTGATCTGGAGACATCCCGAGCATTCGAGCACCGACACACGCGCGCTTTTCCATTTCTTCCTAACTCCCGTCGGTATAATGGAAAATCGCGACACGTTCGAATTCGGTTTGCGATTCGACACGAACGACCACGACGGAACAAAACAGAATCATTTGCTATGTCTCTACGAAGGTACGGCTGTCAATTATTTCATGTTTATCGGAGAGAACAGATCGCCGGAAGGTGCAAAAATCGGTTGTGAAAGTTGTAGTGGAAATGGTGGAATTTCAAGGAAGATGCAAGAAGATCGTTTGAGAATAGATGATGAGCCGATCTATGGATCATTGCGCGATATCACCTGGAGGAAATGAGATCGCTAGGATGGTCGATCGGTCGTTAGCGGAGCCGTTATCGCCATTAAATATGGCGCGTATCGAGTCGCTTTAAACGTTCGACGGAACGCATCAGCAAATTGTGACGATTGCTTCTACGCTTTATATCTTTTTCTTATCGATATCAAGCACGGTGTCACGTTGCAAGCTGGCGATTCCGAGCTCGAGCAACGGAAAAGGAGCTCGATTACCGATTACCAATCGTGCGTTTGCGATTAATCGCGAGATACATCGAATTCTGCGTATTTAAGAAGCCGTAGGCGAACGGAGACGGTAGATAGAAGGATGCAAAAGTTCCGTCGGTTTCTGCGTATCATCTACTTGTATCGTCTTGTTTTTTTTTTTTTTTTTTTTTTTAAGTAAAAATTTCAATAAGTATTTTGGAATTTGTCTAGATCTTTGAAAACGTAAAACCATGAGAAATATAGGTATTGATATAAACGAGCCAGGTTACTCGCGAAAGATGCGAAAGCATGCTTTCGCTCGTGTACAGTTGAAGTTCATACGCGTTATTGTACTCGTGTTAAACGAGTTTGGTAGCTCTACGGTACAAGCAGGAAGTTTGTTTTTGTTCTAGGGATATTTCGCTCCAAGACCAATTACAGTTAAATAACTGAACGTACGAGGAACAAGTCAAACGAGCTACCGATGATCTCATAGACTTTGTGAACTAACAATTCTTCGAAAGGAGTATTAATCACCTGAGAAATAGGTGGAATAAGAGAAACAGAAACATTAAGAAATCACTTGTTACATATTTCGAGATATGCAGACGAATAAGAGAAGAAGAAAAGCAACAAAACTTTTGCGCCCACCTAATATTTCTAGAGAATCAGAGAGTACGTTTCAGAATCTTTAAGATTTGTTTCGCAAGTTTTCTACGGGGAAACCTACTACTGGCCGTGTTCGACGATTCTTTGCACGAGTATCGTTGCGATAAATTTTACGACCGTCGTTTCTAGGCCTCGAACGTGGTATTCGTTCCTTCTAAAAATATTCGTCATTAGCCACAGGTGCGCGCGCCTTTCGCACCAAGAAGCGAGTAAGGCTTCCGTGAACAGGACGCGGTTACAATTGCTTTGTGCCTCGCAATCCTTTAGATAGCCGTTCATTCTTAGCACGCATATAACAGACTTCATGAACCGCGATACGAAACATGACTCTTTGTACAAAATCAACATCTGACGCAACCATCTCGAGTGGTGTATAAATAGCGCGATTCAGTTAATCGGTAGTGGAAATTATTGATTCGTTGCTGATGATGATAGCCATAGAAATTGAAGATAGCGGATTGCAACGAAGCAAACCACGAAAAGATTGAAAAAACAGAAGCGCAAGAAAAAGCATCTACGTTTTTGAAAGATCCTTTAAGCGCGTATGAATGCATTCTATGTACAATTGCAGATAGATCGACAGACAAGTAGAAATATCGAAAAGAAGGAAAAAAAGATATTAAGTTGGAGATAAGTAATTACGATATCACGGGGCTGTGCCGCGATAATTATTAATATACCGGTAATCCATAGAAAAACGTCTTGGTTTATTAGATTCCATTGATAGATTCCGTTTGCCCAGTTCCGTTCGTGAAATAACTTCGTCGACCGTCAGTCGTCTATTCTCCAGAGAAATTCCATCCGCCCATTGGAAAAACCTGCGACCCACTCTCGTTTCCACGATCACGACTGCAAGAGCCACACAATTTGTCAGATCTTAACTGCTACTAGTTTAATAACGTCGTTTGTTGATACTTCCCGTCACAGTCCGAATAGAGCCAATCAAATCCACCCATCCTCGGCATTCTCTTCGATCTTTGGTAATTAACCCTCGAATAGCGGAAGCTTGTGCTCGTAATTATCGCTGAACTACGGATATTTTTCTCGTACATATTGGATCGCAAGCTAAACAGATCCGATGAAATAAAGGAAGATATCGGGAGTTTAACGGGACTTACGTTACAACCGAATAATTTAACAACTGGAATCTAGGCAAAAGTTAAGTTAGTTAAAAGTTAGTTAAAAGTTAAAATTGTATAGTTTGACGGAACATGGTAACGCGTAAATGTAACTTAGCTTCCGCTGTCCGAGTGGTAATCGGTCACTAAATCGTAGACAATACGTGTGAAACGGAAATCAAGCACGAAGATCCAAAAGAAGTGGATAGAATGACGCGTGGTGCGAAGATCCGCTCGGTTCGAAGCAAAGAGAAGAACTGAAGCCCTAGTACTTCTAGTAGACGTACGCGATGAACAATTTTCGCTTACGTTGGACCGTTCCTCGGAACCGTCTTCGATTTCAAATCACCAACACGTTAACATCGACGCGACGGTTTGATTCGTCGAGACTCGTTCTCAAGCATCGTCAGCGTCGTTGGAGTTACGATAAGAGCTCGCGGTAAGCCCATCTTATCTACGAGCTTCAACAGACCTACTAGCGAAACGTATTGGTATGCATAAACGTAAAACGAAGCCGAAGAAGGCAGGAGAAAACGTTACAAGTACCAGAACGAATCCGGCAACCCGATATTATTCTTCCATCCCCGAGAGTTCTTATCCGCTGAGTTCTTATATGTTTATCCTAGCGATACGACAAGGAAAGAAATTACGTATCTATGTATAAGCAGAAGGAAGAAAAATGTGTCAGCAATGTATAAAAGGAACAGATACGTAGCAGACGCGATAGTAAAGATCTCTTACTATTATTAAATAGACGTTTATCGAACCAATAAACACTGTTTAGATGGCATTATTTATTGGGAATTATCCGTGCATGAAATATAAATCATTGAAACAATGTTTACGGATCGTTTAGATATCCTTCGAATAATTACGAACGGAAACCTATATTTAATACTTTGATAATATTTGAAGATTAATTCAGATTTAATTTTACTGTGAAGTAAACGTATATGTAACCGAGGTGTTTGATTAAAAAGAAAGAAAGATCTCGGACAATTATATACAACAACGAATAGTCGAACAGTCCTAAACGTATTACTGTAATAAAAGTATGTGATATCGTTAAATATCGTATAAAAATATAATAAATGAGATACGATCCGTGGCGGTGCGTTCGCTCCAATCCATTACGGTTGTAAACACGTTAAAACTCAACGTTAATAAGTAGGTGGTAGACTATAACCTTACGTAATTCTATGAGGAATCTTCAAAGAGCGTTCGCAGGTCAATTATAGAAAATCAATTTTCAAAGATCGAACAATAGAAAAATACGAAAATGCGAATATATTTCTGCGTGCAGCCGCGAAAGCGATCCGATTTCACTGTATATGTATTCGGCAGTGTACCTGATCAACGATCGAGAAAACACAATATCGAATCGGAAGTAAAAATTCGTTGCCGAGAAACGCGATCGTTCGATTAAATTCCACGCAGTTCCATGCGTACATTGGCTGGCGGCCGAGTGTTTATTTAACCGACGCGGTAGAACGAACGAAAACGAGATGAAAGGGAATCGATGCGCACGCATAACCACCCTGCCAACGCGATCGAAGTGAAACAATAAACTACGTGCCTTCCCAACACGAAAAAGGAAAAAGGAATGTCCTGCGACGAGAAGCGCCGCGCCGATCAACCGATGTTCGCGCCATTCAAGGGGATCGATTCGCTGCAAATATTTACCAGCAAATTTGCCACCCTCCTCGATTAAACGCTCGAAAAACAAATTTCCGTTGATTAAGGGGATGTTATGTCGAGCGTCGATTTTTCCAACGTCGAAAATCATTGGATAAACGGAACCTGATACCGAATCGTATTTGCACGAGTAGTATTCGATGCAATAAAAGAACACTATGTAGTTCCATCGTAATAAAGTGCAGAGTAGAGTCCCCCTCGGGTTCCAGATACTAACAACGACAGTTACCGCAAACTGGGGAAACAATGGAAACGCGAAGTTAATATTGGCGTACACTTAACGTACATTTAGCAAGATGTTCAAGCTTTTTACGGGTTGGAGTGTTTGTAGTTATTCGGGTTTCGATAGCGTCTCTGTTAGCGCGTTGTCGTTCGTTTCGATGTTTCGTGAACGTTGAAATGTACGGCGGCTTTTTAAAAATTTTCACTTGGAATTTTTTTTTGTACGCTTTTGATGCATTATAAAAAATTATTTGAGAATCTAGTGAAAGCGGAATTTGAACGATTAATTACGGGAGTCGTCGTCGAGACTAATCGAACTTTAGAATCACTGAAAGTATTTCATGCTACGCAGAGCATTTCTATCGCTGGATTATGAATATGACAGCCAAAATGTTTCAAGAGATAAAAGCAATTTAATTTCAGTTTCAAGCAAGCGAATACGGCTATTGTTAGAGACGAATAAAAGCTAGTTCATTCGTGAATTATTGCTTTAAATCAGAACACGTACATGTGGGATTAAAAAATGTTTAAACGAATAAAGATCCAACGAAGATTTCATTAAAGACAATTAACGTAATTTATTCGAAAGCAACTTTTTATTTGTACCGTGTTTTCTCTTCCCCCGCGCGCACTGTATTTTGTATCATTTTTCAACAAACTCAATTTAAATACTGAATTATCCTTGTCCTATAGATATGCAAATATTTATATATCCAGTGGAATATTAAAAAGGAAAGCAAAAAAACAGAAACATAAAGGATACACATAACACGCAAAAAATAAATAAAATATGCAAAGTAAAATGCTCGTACGATATTTAATACGCTCTGATGATAATAATTATATCTAATTGAAGCAAATCTTTATTTCGTTTTTACTACTTCACCCGTGTCCGTAAAAACATTTTACATAACCATCCACACTCTAATTACAGAATAAATAAAAGGTGGTACACGTAATTGGTTATGGCAATCGAAGACTTAATGCTTTTTATACGATAAAGTAATCTTCCCCCCGAGTTTATTCTACGCATCGTTCTTCTAGTAGTGCGGCTTCGATATTGCGTGTTCTCGATAGGAGGAAGCGACGAGGAGACGCGTGAGAACGAGGAGCATCGCGCGGTCGTTTAATTGCGTCGCAGCGCGTAAACGTATCCTCGTGAACGTGTACGCAAAAGCGGCGGTAGTCGCGGTGTGGCCCGGCACACGCATATTGCGGTCCACTAATTACGAACGAGATACACGCGTCGCTGCCCGCCCCAATCTATGTTCCAGGACTACCGCATTACGAGCCCTTGCAAGCGTAACTTACGCGATAACCGAGCGTTTTCAATTCCCTTTGCCGAGAATTATGCGATTATGAATCTCTCCTGACACACTCTGATCACGTCTGTCACAGATGTTTCATTAGAGAAGTAATGTTACAAAATCGGTCCTCTTGTATTGGGTTGGGTCAATACCACCTAATAACAAAATCCGCAATCACTTAGTTGCCAACCCAATATCTACCTGTTCGTTACATTTATTAGCTTCGCAAGTTCGTTCATCATATGTTAGCGAAGTATTCACAATCTTCACAAGCCGTTTTCCAACCTCTGAACGAGTACTCGCAACTTTCGAAAATCTACTTACGAACACGTCGACGCTAGTCTATTGCATTGGCAATTAAGTGATCGCGAATTTTGTCATTAGGTGTTATTGACAAAATTCGCAACCACTTAGTTGCCAACCGAATGATTAAAGAATTACGTTGCCTACCACAAGTATCAGGGTACCTGCTGACTTTTAATATAAATTCAATGCTATTCGCCGTTTCTACTTTCAAGCTATTTTATTATAAATCGGTTATTTCGTTCGCAACATACTAGTGTACGTTTTGTAACGTAAAATATTAAGCAAAATATTTGCTGGAGTTCTCGAATAAATGTAACCCATACGTGTACGTTTCCAAAATCCCAAGATTTGAAACGCTATTACGTATATATAAGCAAACGCTCGATGCGAATCCATTGGAATTCATGAGATTCAAATGGAATCCAATAGCTTATAACAGGAATGGCCAACGAGTCGACCGCGATCGATCGGTCGATCGCAAAGCGATGTTTGATCGATCGTATTATTAATAAAATATCACGTTGGTTTAATACGTCCTCCCCTCTTGTCACCTACTACTAATACATACAGACACATGTTTGAATGTGTTAAATGTCAAGATTTTAATAGGTAGATCGTTACACGTTTTTAAGAAATATAGTCGATCGTATATCGCGTATAATGAAGTTGGCCATCCCTGGCTTATAGGAATTCATTGACCGAAGAAAACATAGATTTGGCGAGAATTAGGCGAACTTCTATTACGCGAACGACGTAATTATATGAACCTACTTGTTCGCCGACAGATTCATACAAACAGAGTTCTAAGTAAACGCTTTTGTAATATGATCAAAGGAAGTATTCAAAGAGTCGGAACGTGTATGTGTGTGTGTGTGTGTGCGCGCGCGCGTTATGAAATTTTGTGTTATTACTTTCGATTTCAAAGTCAACAATCCTATGTATCTCCTCTGAATCTGCGTGTTGATTCAGTACGATGTATAATTAGAACGGTTCCTTTAATGATGGTTAAGAGCAGACACACGATCGCAAAGGGATAAACGTGGCCGATCTCGAACCGCATTTACGAGATCGATGCGACAGAAGTCAAATACAAAGTTGCGTGAATAAGAACTCGACGAGTGACAGTTAATTTGGAGAGAAACTGAAACCTCGTTTGTAACAGAGCAAATTTTCCACGCACGGTGGTATCGCGTAGCACGCAACTAAGTATCATACCTAGGAATTATTGCACGCCGCGGTGCGTACGTACGGCTCAGCGCTAATTACAAACGAGGTACATGAGCTCGGTACAGCGTTTCTACTCCCTCGTAGCCCTATTAAGAAGCTTTACGGCTGTAAGCCATCTCTCTGTCTGCAATCGGGTTATGAAGCTCGCGTAACGAACGCGTGACTATTCGTTCTACGCTCCGTCCGATGTCTGCTTTTTCCCTTTCTTCCATCTCGCGATAATAGACTTTCGATAATACGAAAAAAACTGTGTTGTTCGGAGAAAATCAGACGAGCGAAACGGGACAAGAAAGTTAATTAAAATAAGAAAAAGAAACTAACTCGGGAAAGGTTTGTCGATTGAAAAGTTAGCGATAGCCGAGTGAACGCTTTCACGCTGATCGAGCGAACGGTCGTCAGCGTGATAATTAACACGATACGCCAATTAATTCGACTTCCATGCACAAATCGTTTCTTTAGGAAAAAAAAGGAAAGAACGCGGCATAGTCACACGCGATAGCTCACGAAAATGTTCCAATATTTGTAGAAACGTTTTACGAATTATGCGTATTACGCCTGTTACTCGAAACATTTTGAAAGGACGGCGCTAAGAAATGGTCATTCTTGACATCGGCCCGAGTTGAAGAATTCATGCAACGTATCTAACTAGTGTCTCTCCAGGAACAGAAACTGTCCGCTTCATCCTTCCGAAAAACGATGGGAAAATTGTTAAAAACGAATCCAAACTTGCGAATACGATAATGATCATTCTCGAAGTAATTAACGAAGAAGTCATCTGATCCATCGACAGTGAAGTTTGGAATCAAATAACTTAATGGTAATTGGTTTAAAAATAGGGATGATATAAAATACATACCTATACATATGTATATGTACATTGGAAGCAGTTATCGGAATGTAATTATCGGTATTATAATTATCGGTATAAGTATCGATATTGCATCCATTGTAGTTTCACGGTAATCCGAACAATTATAATTCCTTTCTGTGGAAAACAGCAACTTCAGAACTATGCTTCGAAAATCGACCCTCGTTTACCGCTCGTTGATTCGTCTTATCGCTCGATCAACGAAACCCCGGGATCTCCATGTGATTCAGATGGCACGAATTTGATCGATTTCGATGGAGGGAATTCGATCGAGTCGGTCGTCCGTGTCAGTTCGCAGGCAAATTATTGCTGTGCATCGTGACCGGGATAACTTATCCACGCGGATACAATTTACTCTCGTGCATCCTTACGGGTTGCCCTTCGTCACGGTTGAACAGTCGAGAAAAAAACCGAGAAAAAAATGACCACCGGGCGCCGTGAACGATTCGCTTAATAGAGAGAAGCGACCGCAAAAGGATATCCACCAGTTTCCGGGGAGGGATTAAAAGTTTATCAGGATAAACGACCGAGTCATGGGTCAATCGAATATCGAGGTTGAAATAAGAGGAAAGAACCGTAGCACGTGCAACGGCGCATAAATAACGGCGCATTGCTCGAGAATCGACGTAGAACAGGAATAATGTGTTGGATCTTGCGTTCGTTTAATCGTGACCTGGTCCGACGATATCGCAAGAGAACGATTAACGATAAAAATCAGCAAACGCTCTGACGAGTCTCTGTGAAATATATTTACCCTCGATTCCTATCAATTTTCTCGTCCAGCTGCTTTGTTCCGCTATGTTGCCTCGATAAAAACACACCTTTGTTTAGGATACTTAAGGAAAATAAGATAAGTTGAAAAAAATCATCCGGAATTTATTAAAACTTTCATGATCGTTATTTCTGCTTGGAATTCTGTGATTTTTCTGTTTGCATTATTCAGGGATTTTAGCATTTACGTTATTAAATTTTCTGCTGTGTCTCTTATGTTCTAGTTCTATGCATTTCACGAATGACTCCACGAACCAGATCCAGATCTTTATTAGACTTCTTTACATTTCCGATCGAGTTCTAAGATATTCCGAATGAAGTGTAATTAAAGGACTGTGAATATCAATGTATTAATTGCTGATTCATTATTCTCCTATAACTTCTGCAAATGACTCTTACTAATTTTTTCTACATATTCCGTATCGCTATCTTGCACGCGTACACAATTTCGCGCAATTAATCATTGCCTCGATGTGCTTCGATTATCGCGTTTTGCACGAAATTAAACGAGCACCTATTCAATAATAATTTATCACTTGATGATATTAACGAATCGATATATTACAAGTTACAGGTTACAGATTCCTCTTTATGATTTCATCACTTTTTTTAAATAATCGCGTGTAATTTGTACAATTTCACTTGTTATCAAACTTCTTTCAGCAGACCATGCAATATTGGTAACTTACAATTTTCCGGCTTATAAAATTTCATTAGTTGTATCAGTTGCATCTATGCAAGAAGATACAGATATCCTAATTAACGTGAACTGGGGTATAATTTATTATGCAGAAGACAACCAATATATCTCAGCTTTGCTTCTTCGCTACATTCTTAATGCACATAGTCGCTTAAGTACTCTGAACACGTCGAGCTTCCTGGCTGCTCGCTATGTATGTAAACAGGACGTAATCGAAATCAGTGGACAGACGAAGGTTCTGCAAACGTAGGAACCTATTAACGACCATTGGCGCTAAATCGACAGGATGACGCCAGTATGCGGTGCAGAGTTAGCATAACCAAAATTACAATCGAGGACGGTTTGTTGCGATCTCCGTTCAATCGGACGTTTATTAATCGAATGGACCTTGGTTCGGTTTAAAGACAATTGGCAGTGGTGATCGATGAAATAAAAAGTCCTTTGATATTAACGTCGCGATGTTTTGATGATTTTAAGACCTTTGCAACGTACATCGCGGATTGAGAAAATCGAGTTTATACTTGTACGATACGAGCGCGTACGTGTATGGATCGAACGAATTCGTAAGATTCATTTTCGACTTATTTTTGCTTGTACGACGATCTTCTCTGTAGAAGAATATATAAATTATCACTGTCGATTCCCTGAAAGATGAAGCTTCCAACGCAATTCTGTTATTCTCGATTCTCGTCTTATTTTGAGCGGTAGAACTGACTTCGGATGCGTCAAGAATTGAGGTCCACGATGTACGTACGATGTACAAGGATTATCTTCTCGCCATCGTGGCACACCGTTCCATTCTGTCCACTCGCGTGGAACCATGTATCTCCGCTCGGGTTATTTATTATATTTATTCTTCGTTTTATCCACGGTGGAACAGTCGACAAGCAAACAGAAATCCATCTGCGATACACGGTAGAGGATATGTTCGCGAGGAGAATCGAGGACGCATCGCAATTGGTAGTTTCGTCCTGCTTGTAGAGGTCCCGGTACTAATTAAAGCGGCGACGTACGGAGCGTAATAGAGAGACGGGCACATAAGACGAAGCGAACACAGTTCGAAAGGGGAAGCGCACGAAGCTCGTAGGTGAGCGCGGCCGAGAGTACTCACGCGCTCCGACGAGCCAAGGTATATCGAAACGGTTCATTGTTCGGCTCACAATGACCGAGTGGCTAAGTGTGAGGGTCAGGGGCGCGAAGAGTAAAGGAAAGAAACACAGCAGACCACGTACACCGAACGTAGCCTAAGAACTAACTAACAAATCCGCATGAACATCGACCAGTACGCTGATCATCGCGTATACTTTCAATTTCAGTTTTTATTGTCCTACGTTTACGACTACGATAATATAGCTACCAAGTCACACATCTGCAAATTGAAAATCAGAGACGTTATAATACGCTTTCTTAGTCTTTCGGCTCCTTTGGTCACCTACGGATATCATTTCCCATTTACATATTCTATAACATAGGTAAATCGACAGTTTATAGGTTCTAATGGATTCCATTACCACTAGTTAGTTTAGTATGTGTTTCAATATGTTAATTCACAATACCGATGTCAGGATCTTTAGTTCGTTTGTATAAAAACCTCGAACCTTTATGCTCCTGTTTGTTATAAAATAATAAAACGTACTTTATGCGGTTACGTATATAGTTATGTACGAATGTAAAATTATGAGAAATTTCTCATATTGCATGATAATCCGAGTTATGGGAATCGAAGGGTTCAAGACTATAGGTACTTAACACACCCTATTATGTTAGAAATGAACAACTAAGGAAAAATGTTAATATTTCAACGGTAGCAAAAGGAAATATAGCGTGAAAATGTAAACCACCTAGATGAAGTAATACGAACGCTATGTACTTACGTGCTAAGGTTCCACGACGAGTCAGAAAGAAAACTAAACGCTATCGATCTTGCGTGGATTCGAAAAAATAATAAATAAAAGGAGAGTACATAGCAATTCTCACTTGAAAATTGCTCACGCTGATCACTCAGGAAATTGCAATAATCAATACTTGTAAAAAGTAAACTGTGTACCAAATGTCCTTGGTGTTTACATAGTGGCAAATGGTATATCTCTGCTTATACGTTAACAGGAGGAAGAAATTTTTTATTCCTTTCTCTTCTTTCCCCTTTTCTTCTCTTTCCTTCTCCATTTTCTTAACCAATGTTTTCTCTTTCCGCCGATTTCCCTTTTACCATCAGGTTCTTGCAACTTTATTTCATCGGCGAACAGGTTCCGTTTAATCCACACGAACAAAGTTGCGCTTCGAGATTTTTTTTGTGTCCGCTGTTTATGCATGCGTTCGTCGTTGTACCACACACGTTTTCTCTTTCGTACATAGCAGAATGTATTTGCACAGTCACAACTTGTTTCTCAAAAAGAAGATTTCGTTAAACCTTTTGCATCCTTTGATCGATCATCCTCCACCGAATCCACCGAACATATTTCTCTGTCGTTAGGCGATTTCTTAAGTTTCAAGAAAAAGGATCATCGTTTCAGCTTCGAGATAAATATTTTTTAAACCATCAAAAGTCCTCTTTTATTCGTAAGTTGAAGCGAAAGCAAGGCCAAGACATAAAATGTTCGATGGTTGAGGGAACCGAGCACAGGCGATGGAAGCGTTATAATCGCAAAGATCAATTTTTCTTCCGCTCTAGACAGCGTATTATCGAACTTGGTCCGATAAATTGATCACCTTGAACTCTTCTAGATCGATCACCGTTACACGCCGCGGAATTTGTTTTCGCGTTAATTAACGGCATCGTGGTTATCGAGCAGCGAAGTCGGAGACCATTATAACGGGCAGTCGTTTTAACGGCCACGTTTAGAATTTTTCATCGATCGGAACGCGCGATACGCGCATTTTCCGTGCTGCAATCTTTCGAAAAAAAAAAAAAAAATGAGAAAACTTCGACGTAATTGACCGAAATCGCAACGGTACGGAACAAATTCCAATTTCAACGGGCACACGCGCTCTTTTTCCTCCCTTCATTCCGTAGTCGAGCAACATTAACGTCACCCACCACTATCCTTAATGCTTTCCAACTTATTCGTCATATTTGGCGCGCCATACTTCGTACTCTAGAAATACGGTTCTTTCCTATCGGACGTGAGTTTGATAGATCGCGCAAAAATGGCTGGCTGATCTACGAGGTCAAACGTTTCTTTGCATTAGACGTCGTCGTTTGTATTAGACGTTTGGACACTTTCAAATTATTGCAAATTATAGGAAACTCGCGGAAGAAGTACGCGATAACTATAATTTTATCGATTTTCCGAGATTTCCGTAGTTGAGAAACATTCTTTGATCGTAACTTTCAAAGCATAAGAAAACATCAACTTGTCGATAGAATTCCATCGGCTGTCTGGATACGTATGGATGGTAGTGTACGTTTGTCAAAATTCCACGCCTCTGGACTTCGATCGCGAGTCGACGGAGCTGTTTCTATCGGCGCTCAAAATCTAATTTCATACCGTTCGCCTAAGCCTCGAGATCCACCCTCGTTAAGTAACGACCGTAACCAGTTTATCTGCGGCAATCCTGCACCCTATTTCGTCTTAACTCGCGCGAATTAATTTTCCGCCGTGATACGGAATCTTCTCGACATTCCCCCTAGACGACATCCTCCTACGCGTCCTAAATCGAATTTTTTTATCAACCGGATTTACCAAATAACCGATCGACTTCTCGTTCGAATCCGAAAGAAGGCGAAAGAGATCGAAGGGCTCGTAGTAAAAGCCATTCTTCTCAAATTTCTACAACTTTTAGATAGCAATGCGGGTTTCAACAGCTAAAAATGAGGCTTCGCAACATGTTGCAATGGGAAAATTAAACGACACTGCTAAACTAACCTTCATCGAGCTCCAACGAACAACTTAATTAAATAGCTTGAACGGTTCCACGATTTAATCAAAAACATGATTCTTTTATGACGTGGGTGATTCAGGATTTAATTAAACGCAGTTCTTTTACGATGCATTCACAACGATATAATACCACGACTGTTTTCTTAAAAAGGAGACTGGGACGATCCAAGAAAAACTAAAGATGCTCGAGGAAACAGATATGGTCGAGCGTCATTTTCGTTACGACCCCTTCGATACTACCAGATCTCAGCGCGAAATCGTTTCCATCTACCGCGCAAACGAAACGAAGGACTCGTAAGAGTTCTCAAGTTTAAGAACGACCAGGTTGAAAGTCGCAACAGACACCTTGTATATCGTGCACGGAGCGTGGAGTCGCGTCGTCACAGAGAGCGCGGCCGTGCACCGCGCCGATGCACGCAGACCACGGAAAGAAGCGTGCACCTATACGTATATATGTATAACATGGAGCCTAGGAAGCACGTAAGACGAGTGCAGCTCTTCTAACGGTAATTCCTTTAGACCAGTACCGCAACTTCTGCAACCCAGAAGAGTAGATGCTTCTGCTGCCGCTGTTTCTTCTGTTACCGACCACTAAGATGCTCGCGACCAGGTTCGCGGCTATCTCGAGAAACGAGCCAATCATCCGTCCGTGGCTCCTTTCCTCTCCGTTCTCTCTCTTTCCATCTATCTTTCGCCCTTTTGCCTTCTTCTTATTTTCCTCTCTTTTTCCCTCGGACTCGACAGTGTGCAACGAGAGAGTTCATTCCGTCGCGGCGAGCAAGAGAGGGAATTACACGGGGCAAGGGGTTCCAAGATGTCGACCAGGAAAAGTAACAGTAACCTTCTCGTACCGTGCTACCGTGAACTTGCTCGACCTCCTGCAATTAGCACGATCCTTGACGCAGCGCGCTCCGATCGTGCAGCCTCCGCGACATTAATTATTGCCTGTGCTCTCCCGTCGTTTCTCTAACCCTGCTGCTTCCACTCGGTCTTGTCATGCAACTGGGACGAGCCGAAAATATTTCACGAGTCGCAGCCTCGCAAAGCTCTTCCAGAGATGAAAATTCCGAAGCTCGCGAAGACGTTTCGCGCGACCGACTTTGACACGAAAGCCGTGATCAACGCGAAACCGTTGCCGGTTATGGGATCGCGAAATCTTGTTTGGAACGATAAAGAGATTCGACCAGAGCGTACGATACGAGCCTCGCGGAAGTCAGAGCGATCGACTCCTGTGAGTTTCTCAATTTCATCGCGTAACCCCATTAATGTTCGATCCTGGGAAAAACGTATCACTCACTTCCATAAATTTATTTATCGAAAATTTGTCGCTTTTCTACGTTTCGACTGAGGGACATTATCGATGCGACCTCTAAACGAGGCACATAATACGTAGCTTGTCGAAAGGTTGCGGATGATTTTTATGAAGCGCAAAGAAATCGGTGACAAACACGTTTACGCGAGTCCATTAATCCTTTGTGCGAAAGCTCCTTTTGTCCAGTTTGACTGGAAATTGATGGGTAATTGTGGCACTCGGAAAACTCGTAAAACCGAATCGCTCGCCACAAAAAAAGAAACGGTCGGTTAAAACAAAAAGCTATGAATCTGGTGTAATGAAACGCGCCGATCGAGCGACTCTTGTTACCGATGGAGACGCAAGTTTTCGGTCTATCGAACATTTCAACGGGTGATCTTTGATTGAGAGGGATGCAGAGGATCGCAAAGACAGCATTATTCTGCAAGTTCTGCGAGAAAATCACGATCAAAGACTTGGCGAAAGAAGAAGAGCGAAGATGAGACTATTAGTACGGTGTTCTGCGATTTCTTTTCTTTTACCAATGTTACATTTCACGATGAGGTAAAAAACATTGGTAAATCACGTTTCTCGACTTTTTATAGAAAGACAATTTTAAAATTCGATATATCGCTAGTTGCGGGTTATCAACCTTTTTGAACGGTTAAACGATATTAACGATATTATGCAAAATAATCGAGTAAAATTTGCGTAAAAAGCTAAGATTCAACATCGATCGTTTCTTATGAAACGTCGTTGATTTATCGTTTTCTATAATTTCACAATGTCTGTATGTATCTCCAAGTCTATTCTTCGACTATTTCGTATCAAAATATGCAGATACTTCCTTTTAACTATTCAGGTGAGAAAATTAATATATCAACACAAAGGTGGGAAAACGAATAAAGTAGAGTTATTAAAACGAAGAAGTGGTAAACGAAGATCGGACAAGTGGCACGTTGCTTTTTGTCTTTTTTTCCACCGGCGTTACATTTAGATCGTTTGGCCGTGGACCAAAATTCGCGGTGACGGCTCTCATAGACATTAGACAAAACTACCGGGCTCGATCGAGAATGCAGAGTGTCGGGTTTCGTGGCCTCGCCACAGCCTCGAGATTCTGGTGCCCCGTCGTCGTCGTCGTTCGATTACACGTGCTTGCAAAATTACGCCGCGAATACAGCTCATTTCGTCCAACCGACCAATCGCCTTTTTGCTCGTTTCGCGGCAAAATAGCAAACTTACATAAATACCCGTCGCCTAAGCGTCTTCGCGCGGATAACGGTCTCTGCGAGCAATTGCTCGCGACTTTTTGCAATTCTGGCGTTCGACTTTCAGGAATTCCGATGCGAGGCTGTAATTGGCTGAGTAGCAAAGAACAGAACAGCTCGTTGCAATTAATTTGGAAAATTTAAGGGAAGTGCAGTACTAATCGTTTTAAGTCTTTTTACGGTACTTTGCAGCAGCAATGGTAGAATTTCGATTTTAAAAGAGACGTTTCGTGTAAATGCAGCTCGAGCGAAAGAAGGAAATAGTTTTCTCTAAAAGGAAGAAGAATTCTCAGGAATAAAAATGTTGTAATTTGCAGCGGACGAAAAATTGTTGCCGATTAGCGAGCAGCTATTTGGTGAGAACTTTTAGGTCTAAGCGATTAACTGGCTCTAGCAGATCGGTCAAACCCGCCGATATAATTTACTTTTACATAAAACGTCGCGTTAAAGGGAAGGATCCCTGAGTGAAGAAATTACTATGTCCAAGAGATTAACAAGCCGAACGACGAGTCGATTCGTTTTCCACGCTGAATGAACAAACGAGTTTGAAGATTTCAATTTCGGCTAGCATTTTAAGCTAAATGCATATTCCACTATATAGCAATCTGTACTGTACAAACTACTTCTATTTACATTCGTCGAAGTTGAATCGAACGTATCCTAGCAAAATAACAGCGAAATTGCGAAACGAAAGATGATGTCGGAAAATACAACGGTGGACTAGCTAACTCGTATTTAGTGGAAGGAAAAGCCAGTCGATAAATGAGCTTTATACCACGCGCTCCCTGGCTCCGTTGATACGCGCTCTTTTTCGTTTCTCTATCCTCGTTTCATCCTCTTCGATTCACCTGACTGCCACTTCAAACTCAGTCGTAGCAAGAGGTCTCTGTTTGCAACTGGATATTCGTGTGCCAGACTCTATGCACTGCACAATAGGTGCACGCCAGTAATTGTGTTTCCAGGGGCGCGTGTGCGAGTTTTACCCTGCGCGAGGATCGAAGCGGGAGAAGGGAGCGCAAACGGTGGCTGTCGATGCCCGACGGTGCTGTCGGACCGAAAGCTCAAAAGTCATAATAGCGTTTTCCGTTTCTGCCTCGCGTTGGCCGCGTGAGATTCGACGTTTACCTCGGAACCAGTTTTCCAATTTCCCGTGAGTCTACCTCGGAACGAGTCAATTCTCCCGTGTGCCACATTTCCTCGCCGATTTGTAATTTACGTGAAAGACGGAAATGTCCTGATTGAAAATAGGTCGAACGACAAAGGCAGAGGTTTCTCCTGGAGATCACGGTTCTCAACGTGTATTATTAATATATATATATATACGTGTGCGCGGGACACGCGAACCGCGTATTAAGGTGAACGCACGCGATCAATAACGTTGCGAATATCGTCAACGAGTATCGTCGAGTATATAACGCGATGTTCAACAACTGAGATCGGATATTGACGAAAGCGACGATACCGGCAAATAGTATGAATATCGCAATAATATATCCAAGTGCAATATTTTTATTCTTAATCGATCGATAGTCACGACGTTGACTCGAAGACCATCGAGGTTTCGTATTGCCACGAACTCTCGTCGTTTCAGGCTCCAAAGTTCGAATTCGTGTACTAGATACAATTGTATCGTGTTGACTTCTAGTTTCTATTCGACGATCGCATCGAAGCGTCGACCGTGTATATACCAGAGTACGTTTGTTGACGAGTGCCGCGTCGAGAAAGTTCACCAACGACACAGCCAATTGGCAATTGCATCGTCTGATAGCATAATGACGGAATGGACGGACGGATGCGTGCACGCATTTATCGCATCTACGTGGTGCCTTTCGCTCTGGCCAAAGTGGTGAATGAACGTGATGGTGTTTATAACGTACACACGCCAGTTGAGAAGTATCGCGACACCTACTGCTTCGTTTAAAGCGTCAAGAAAAGGCTATTAAATTTTAATATATCCTTTGATAATATACACGTTTCATTGACAAATGTGTTTTAATTTAGCGGTACGTTCTTTCGAATTGTGTGCGTAGAATTAATAAAATCGGTAACCATTCGAAGCTGGAAAGCAAGGATTACACGTAATAAATAATAAACGGCATATACGAATCCCTTACACTCTGACATTTCACGTGAAATAATAATTTAAAGAATTGGCCAACCCGATAATTTCTCAAATTTACTTAAACCTTCGTAGGTGTGCTGATAGTTATAAAGAGAGATGTACGTCGTTGTCACGCACGGTTAAAGTAGCAGGAAGAGATAGGATTAAATTATAGCGCAGCCCAATGGATGGGTAAAATGTGCATTAAATAGATTTGACGGAACGAGCGGGCTGTTACTCGTAGATGCCGACTACGCCTTCTGATGATCGGACCGTTTCCTTCGTTCAGATTCTTCCAGGCTCTGGAGTTAATTGCTTGCCTAAGATAAATGGAACGCGATAATTTATGCGACTCGCCTTTTGTGAAAATCCAATGACTGGAGAGGTCGCTTTAACCTTGGAGAACAGCGCTACGTGCAGGTATCCCGTGGTGAAAACGAACAGAGTCACGGTTCGTTTTATCGAAAATATCATATAGATACTCGTTCGTAATTAAGCTAATCGAAAGATCTCGTTCACGTTCGTTTCGTATTAATTATCGAAACACAACGGAACGAACGATTGTTGTCCGTGCGATCGAAAATTACGTAAGAAACGATTATGGTTGCTTACGTAAGCAAATTAATTCGCAGAATTATACGAATCATCGATCGTGTTGCGTATGGCCGAACATATATTTTGTCAAATGATTCACGTTCGTAATTAGTGTATTTATTTAATAAACGAGACGAAGTCTCATTAGCGAACAAAAAGAATAATTGCGTGTTATCGTGGGTCGCCCAACAAATTCCTGCTCTGTTTATTGTTCTGCTAATTAAACGCTCGCCGGTCCAGTATCGATCTCGATTTTATCCAACATCGATGAATTCGGCGTTTACATGAAATTTTATTTAAGGTACGAATAAATTCTTTTTAGGATGAATTTTCAGATTTAGAAATACGCACGCCGAGCCGCCAAAGTTCACGTTTCATCGACGGAATACGAATTCCGTTCTCGTCCGGTCGAAACAGAATCCGACACTTAGCGTCATTTATTTTTATCATTATTAAGCAGATAGTGCCATTTATTATTATTATTCTCGCTGGAAAGTTTTTATCTGTCGCGTGTTTCCGAGCGATCTCGTTTACGTCTTACAATTGAGCGCAGCGCGGCTCGATGAACGAGGGAGCGCGCATCATCATCGGAATTATTACAGCTTCCGGTGCTGTTAAGCGAATCTATAGGGTACATTGTCGCGGAAGCTGTAACTCGTAGTTGCGTCACCGCGAGGCTGCACGAGTCGCGTCGTCCAACGAAAACCCGCCACGTATCTCTTCAACTATCGAAACAGACGATTCCCAGCAATTTCTTCCGATAAAAAGAAAACGAAAACAAGACGATCCTTTTACCGGTCGGCGGTATAAAAAGTAAACGGTGTGTTCCGCGACCGAGCCGAATTTCGTTCCGATTTTGTCCAGGTCGAATCTCTGAAGCGAGACAAACATCGGCAAAAAATAAGGAAGAACCGGGAAATAAAGAAGAACAGAGGAGGGGAAGAGTGAATGTGGGATCTCACGTATTCCAACTGGAATTATCGAAAATTCTGACTGTGGAGAATCCTGGTGCGGCGATTGGCTGGTTAACGAGTTTCGACGACGAGCACTGCCAATTTGGCAGTTCTTCGGGGCGATAAATCAACGTTAAGCAAGTCGAGGGAACCTGCCGAACTGTGTATCCGCGTTCCGCGAACGCTTGGTTACCCGACCATTGTCACGGTGCACCACGAAAAAACGTCAATTTATTCCGGCGTTTCGCGTTCACCGGTAATAACCGTAGAGGAAGTCGTCGAGAGGTTTTTTGGCTGGAGACGGGCGTTTAGCGGTATCCCAGGGTTGCAAGACAACGTAGCGCTCGTCTGTTTTTGCCTAAACCTTTCGCGCCGAGCTGAGAATCCAACGTACACTCCCACGACTGTAGAATTTGCCGAGATTCGAAAAAGAACGAACCGCGGAGGCGCAAGAATGCAAGTAAGCGAAACAAGCAAAACCTAGAGCGCGAAGAGATGGTTCAGGAGCGCTATCAGCGCATCCAAGAGAAAATTTTAGGTTAACGAGCAGCAACGAAAGTGAGTAGAGCGCAGGAAGAGAGGATGATGGCAAGTGTGGTCAGGGAGAAGGTGAAAAATGAGACGAAAGGATAATGCATCCGAGACTCTTCCGAGACTCTTCCGAAACTCTGCGGCCGCTTTCGTGGAAGGGCTTCGTTTTCGAAGGTTAGCGAACCAGCAAGAATGCGACCGGCTGACAGTAGAATGGAATCCAGCAGGATCGATGATCGAGACCGCGATTGTTCTCCGCCAAAGACCCGGTCCTCCGGTTTCTCCCTTTTCACGGACGATACAATGCCACGTGGAAAAAATATCCCAGCCAACGTTTGCTCGTTAAGCCGACTCACCACGCTGGATGACAATTAATAACGACGTTAGATGACAATTAATAACGCTCGATGAAAAGAAGGCGGGAGAGCGAGCGATTTGAAAGAAACAGGTTGACTGGAATACCCTTCTCCTCGAGTTTCTTTTTGCTTCTTACATCGAACAAAATTTGTACGAAGTTATCCAGCTTTGCAGATAACTTTCTCATTGATATTCATATGTGTGGATGAAAGCAAAAATAAAAGAACGAGGTGTGTTTTTCGCTGATAGAAAGAAAATCCTAATTTCGTTCCCTTTAATTGCAGTTAACTTTTGTGCGCATAGATAATTTTTTATTTATACTTTGGATTATAAAAATAATTTTATTCGGACAAAGTAAAGCATAGAACAAAGTGTAAGGTTACGTGGAAAAATCGCCGAAAAACTTCTTTGTTTCAAGAGTCGTCGTATATACAGCTCACGTTGGTATTTAAAGCACCCAGTATATTAAAGCCATTTTTCATCCCTTTATGCCGCTCGAAAACTGCTTGCCGCACAGGCCACAAACTACGTCCTGCCTGTCTCGAGGTCGAAATTAGCCACAAAGTCACTTTTCAACAAAATTGGAGCTGGAATTAAATTTTGACTTGTACGAAAATAAAAAAAAAAGACGCTGATGATACCTGTCCATATTTCCTTCGCCAGAGGTAGAAAAAGAAGAGCATTTTATTTAGGAAGAGCAGATCTGTATGGACCAACGAGGCGCTGGACGAACAGCAATAAAAAAGGAAGAGCACGGTAAAGGTGGCGCCGCCGTTAACGAACGATCGAGGCGGCGACGAGGCGCGATTAATTTCCCTCGGCTTCCTGCATTACGTTTAATTAACATAATCTGCCGGCGGGACCATTCCATGATGTGGTTTACGTATAGCGCATGCACGCTCGCAAATACGGATGCGCTCGTACGATACGCGCGTATTCGTCTGCGTGCACGTTCGAAAAGGCAGCCCAGCGCGTTAAGAGGATTTTATCGAAATTCGCGTTACTCTTTGCCTTTCCTCTTGCGTACAGATGCGCGCTCTTCTCCATTGTTCGTTTTGGTTGAGCGAACCCAGCAGAGGATCGACCAGCCGTCATTGCAACATATATACAATATTTTTCAACAAAAAATAACAAAGCCTACACATGTGCAATATTCGAAGATTTATAGAAAAGTCGTTCGAACGTTATACGTTCGATCGAGGGTTGGACGAGATGGACGCGACTTTTCATCGAGATAAACGCTAATACTCGACGTTTCAGCGAGTCGCGTCAGACGATTCGAATTTTTAGGTCGCTTCATTGTAAAAGCACAAAGACCGGTGCAACGGAGAATTCATTTCCAAGGAGTATATGTCGCGCGGTTGAAAACAGAAAAAAAAATGAAGCAATAACAAGAATACAGCAGCAACAGCAGCAGCAACAGAGCGGACGAAGGCTGGAGCAGTTTCAATGGAGTTGGAGCGCGAGCCGTGAAAGGCAAATGCGCTCGACGAACGACCGCGAGAGGGAAAGGGGAGAACCTGAATCTTTCTCCTTTCCACCGATCGGCTGGACGGTTTGCCTAGAACCAACTAGTTCCGCGGAACGTACGTACAGAGAGTCCTACATACACCGAGGGCTGTGTGTCGCACGCGTGAACGCGACTTAAAACCGGTCCCACCTACGCTCGCAAGGGTTGCTCGCAAAGAGGCCGAGTTTGCCGGACACGGATAGAAATGAAAATATTCTAATTACGAGCGACATTGTTACGACACGTACCGAAGGCGAAACGGCGTTACTGATGAGGCGTTTTCTAGTCCGCGCCGACGCGATCCGGACGCCCGGCTCGTCCAGTTCCTTTCCGTTGCCTCGTGACGACAGTGTTTTAAAACAGTTGTCTGATCGCCACAAAGTCAACATATTGATTATTTTATACGAAGACCACGGCTGAAAAATGTACGATGAGTTACATTTCCCTGTCTTTTATAGGAGAGCAATCTTGAAGTTCAATATCGTTAGCCAGCCGCATGTCACAACCGTCGTTTTTTTTTTTTTTTTTTTGGAAACAACCATGCGTTTTTGTCGCTCTTCCGAATATTTTAAAACTATCGAGAAAATAAATTACGCAGACCAGCGTCAGTCGAGTGGAACTAATATCGTTGATTGATCATTTATTTTCAAAAGACACGCGTATTTATCCCTCGAATTTACCAGATTCGACCAGAAAATTAACGAGAAATATATTTTTCGTTTCTCTTCATTACCGATGAAAATGCAGTTCCTCGGCCGGTCAATTGAGAGACTCGTGACAAAAACGACTCTTGGCAAGTTTTTCAAACCTTTGAGCAATGACATAACGGAATAAACGTAGCAGTAAAAAATAGAAATCAGGTAATTAAAAAATCAATTAATTTGTTAATACACTGCGCGTCGCATCCCGTCGTTCGAAGACCTTCGTCGATCGATGAAACGCAGATTAGACACCCAGACACCGTGTGATTCGACGTCTTCCTTTCTTCGACTACGTCATAGTTGAAATCCAGGTACAAAAGCAAAGCTGCCGCCGTTGTCTACCTTCTGGGTCCTCGATATCAGCGATAAGGTATTTTCTGACTGGTGTTCATCCACAGAATACCAACGTCACCGGTGATTAATGGAAATCGATGTCGGTGACACGCGGTGCTCCTAACGAACGAGATTTTCCGTTCGTCGTATTTTTCTCCAAGGCTGAACCAAACGATACACCACCGAAACATCAAGGCTCTCGTCTCGTTCGTCGTGACAACTTTGTTGATTTTAATGGACGTAATTTCGGTTCGTCCCAGAGCCCCTGTTACGTATTATTTCTTTTGAAAATAACGACTCGTCCATTCGATTCTCGTTTTCCAACGTATGAACGTCTACGAGTAACTTTGTCTCTTATCCTTTACGAAATGAATCATTCGCGAACGATTTCGCATCTTGACGATGCTCCTGTTTCTCGAATCGTAAAATTCTACGATATTCTCCTTCTTTCTTTGTGCAATTTAAATTCGGCAATTTGAATGCCACGCAGAGATTATCTTACGATACACTGTATATTCTTTGATACAAGATATATATTTTCGAATATATTTTCCAGTCAAATAATTGAGTTATTAGGATATTTTTGTTTGCAATTTTCGCTACTATTATCGCGTCTTCAGTCGTCGTATCAAAACCACATCGACCGTTCTGGTTCGTTTCTCAACCTTGTTCAAACAAATTTTGGATACGGAAGACCGCAAGTTATACACTTTCGTTTTGATCTTATAAACGAAGTCACCCGAGTGATTCCAGAAAAGTTTCAGAAAGTTCGTAGAGTCTCTGGCTCTAGTACTTTACGAGGCCATTCTCGCTGCCGTTCGAAAGAACAAGCAGGGAAAACTGGGCCGAGGAATGCAGTTTGTCGATATTCGAACGAGTTGCCTATTCTTAAGCTTTAAGCGACACTTCGTGCGTGCCAACGCGCCGTGAACTTCTTTCCCTTATGTGGACAAGCGATATACCGTGATTGCCTAACAGGTATATAT